>NC_134992.1:6666666-6969696 GCF_050947335.1 Megachile rotundata
CGCCGTTCCAAGCGGCGCTGGCAGAAAGATTACGGGACGATTAGGCAAAGGTTTCGCAAAGAGGGACCATTATTTTCATCAGCCACGTCATTCCTCGTGTTCAGAAGGGTAATTCGAGCGGCCACTGAATTTCTCCCTCGGTTTCTGCCGCAACCCCATACTCATACCCCTTCTCGCGAAATGAGAGAGAAGGAAATTTAGTTTTGAGTAAGGGTGAGCGAGGAAAAATTGCGCTGGATAATGAACTTCAAACTAGCCTCGCGAGTTTTTAATTAACATCGAATTAGCCGACCCCTCCGGCAAAAATGCGGTCGAATAATTTCTGGATAGTTTGAACGCTTTTGGATCATCTTTTTGCTAAATGGTGTTGTTCGGATTTTTGACCGAGATGAAAATGATTTAGTGGGTTTGTTCAACTTTGAATACCATCCAATCGAAAGGTAAACAAAATTCAATGTTCACTTGAAATTTTGTATAGTGAGTTGTGGTAATCTGATGAAGAAGATAATATCGAAGTCTTGTACTGTATTTTATATTAATTAACTATTGAATTTTATGTTGTGTACGAATTATGATCTGATGAAGGAGATAATTAATATTGAAGCCTTATACTGTATTTTATATTAATTAATTATTGAATTTTGTATTGTGAACGAATTATAATCTGATAAAGGAGATAATTAATATTGAAGCCTTATACTGCATTAGACTGTATTGGTTTTGTATTTCTAAGGGAGCTGTCAATGATTATGACGTTGTCACATAGTAATTGTGTTACATAGAACGCCACATTGTTATTTAGAGTATGATTCTCCTATTTGAACAATTTCAATGATGTAATATGAACAATATGGTGTTTTTGTTACAGGTGATACAACACAATTGGATTTAGATGGATTGATGTATATCGGTGGTGTGGGTGCCCCATTCGCACCCCTAACAGTCCCCCCAGTGTTGTGGACAGGTACCTTGAGACAGGGTTATGTCGGCTGCATGAGAGACCTTGTCATAAACGGAGAACCAATCGATATCGCTGGTTATGCTCAACAACAAGACTCTGGTAAGGAAATGTTTCCAATTCGCTAATAACGCTTTAACGTAAATTCTCAATTTGCCTCTAAATCTAGTTAAATTGATTATCTTTAGAAGTTTGATAAATTTGAGACAAAAGGAGAAGATAGATTTAAAAATCTATTTAAACTGATTCTTTTTTAGAAGTTAATTTTATAGCAACTAAACATTAGAAGATTACAATAACTGAACTGTATATGCATATTTTATTATAAAATAATTTTTGCTTGTTTTACTATAGTTCAAAACTGAAATTTTGGTTTACATAATAAACAAATTTTATTTTGTATTTTGTTGTGTACAAAGGTGTCATTTAATGGCTTATGGCTTATGTTAATTTTAATACAATTCAGATTAACGTTTATACTGTTTATATTTTTGAGGATATTAACTTTGCTGATGTAAAATATGAAACATGTGAAAACTGCAATTTTTCAGTATTTAAATTCTTTACTATTAGTTGAGCTTGCTAATATTTTTTTGTAAGTTTGAAAAATTCTATTAAATAATCCATAGATTGAGATCACCCTTGATATTTAATCTGATCACATGCTACTTTTTGGAAGTAATTTAAATTTCAAGGTTGAATTTAAATTCATCCATATTTACCTATTTTTTAGTTGAAATTTGTCTATATAAAATTAAATTAATTTTATAAAAATAAAGTCTTAAATCATACTAAATTCAATATGAAATATATTAAAAAATAACCTATAAAACATACTGTTTCATCTTGTTATAATAAAAAACAAAATATAACAAATTTAAAATTTTGTAGAAACGAAATATAACAAATTTAACATTTTTTAGAAACAAAATATAAAAATAGCAATCTATTGAAAATGAAGCATATGAACAGATAAAATGGTATGTTATGATGTAAAAATATAAAAGTGAATAATAGACTATAATTAAAATAATAGCTACCTATAGAACATTCTTTCACCGATCACACGAGATACGTAATTTATTGCAGTGTTGAAGCTCTACCGTATGCAAAGGGGCGACAAAATATTGACCTAAACTGTAGTTCTACACTGTTCACGTAAGGTGTTTACCATGTTCTTGAGTCTTTGTTTGAAAACACTTGCTGCTATAATTCCACAAGCTGCGTAAACAAGAAATGACATCATTGAATAGCTAACTACTGTACTGACTAATTCATTACGTTACCTTTCTCAATGCACTTCTCAGGTAGAATGCTAAACTCCTTAGACAGTGTATGTACAATTCAATTATTAATTTAATCGAAACATATTTATTCGTAGGATATAAGTAATATATAACTTTATATTTACTTTATAGTTACTTTTTTTTATTTGTAAGATAAATGTAAAATTATTTTATTTTTTTACTAATTCGTAGAAAGTGATTAATTTAAACAATTAGATGCAAATGAAATTTAGTAATGTAGTATTATTAATACAAGGTTTGTGAACATATGTGCAGTTACTTCTAGACTAAAAATAAAATATGACAAATATATAACAGATGAAACGAAAATTAATTTATACAATTATTCTTCGTGTTAATAAAAATTAATATACATTTCAAATAAAGTATCTAAATTTCTATAGTTCAACATAAAATGCGTCATTTCGACGCACTTCACGAATCTACTACTAAGTACACGATGGATATAAAATGATGTTATTAATTTATTTTGCAATTGAATATTGTTTTAATATTACAAAAATTGTGGAAAGAATATGTAGACGAAAAATTGGAATAAAAAAATCATGTTTTAAGAATAAAAAAAAATTTCGCTGCGGACAGGATTCGAACCTGTGCGGGCATAGCCCATCAGATTTCGAGTCTGACTCCTTAACCACTCGGACACCACAGCTTACGTTAGAGACTGTTTCATAATAGAACTTAAAGGAGATTCATATATTTTTAAAACGTTACTATATTTTGTTTAAATGTAACTAAACTAGTATTTATTAATTTCGATGTTTAATATTAAATAAATAATTTCGAATAATACTTATACGACAATAGACACAGAGAAAAATTGACATTTTTAAAGAACTTGAAATATTATACCTTGTAAATAACTATTATAAATAACTTAAATATTAGTTTATAAATTATGTTCATAAACAAATTCGAGATCTTTCGTATATTTTGATACAAAGTTTAAATTTTATTATAAGAAAATTTTAAGATTTTTATATATTTAATGGAAAATGATTGAGTCGTTTTTGTGTCAATTAAAAATTATTTCTTCGGTTTGTAATAACAAAATTACTTAGTTAGTAGTGATAAATAATAAAATAAATTAATTTTAAAATTCTACAAGGATAAAATAGATGACTGCGAATTTAATTAATTTAATGTAATTGCTAGTAATTAATAAATTATTCATAATTGTTTATAATTAACAAAAAATTGTTGTTGTTATTAATTATAAATTGAGTATATGTACATTACTTTTTGAACATCACTGTTAATTTATTTGTTTTTAAAATTTTTTTCAATATCTAAAAAAAAATATTTAAACTCTTATAGTAAGTATAGTAATGATCAAGAACAATCACTCTAGTTATTAATAATAATAATAACTAGAATAATAATAAATAGAGTAAATAAGAAGAAAATAACAATAAACATCTAACTTAAAAATTTATGCAAAAAATGTTGTATAACATCAAAAATTTCTGTTAAAAGCTGATATAAAATCCTGAAAAGTACAACAAAGCATTATAATTAAGCTAAACAAAAATATGCTTAATAACTCGCAGTAACGTTGCATGAAATACAAGAAGTCTGCATGATGTTATTTTGTGTGGCACATGTGCAACACGATACATCAAAAAGTTAATTATTTAAACAAAATGGGTGGTCGCTGAAGGTAGAAAACAGAACACAGAAAGGAAGTTTACAAAAGGGGTATAGAATTTTGAAAAATAAACGTTTTAGTCGAAATGAAAAACTTGAACTGGAAATACTTGTCACCGGACTGTGTACAGTAATTTCGTTTCTGTGGACAATTTTGCAGGCGCTGTCAGACCAGCTTGTCATTCTCAACCACCACACTGTCCTTCACAACCATGCATGCATGGTGGCCATTGTCTCGAGGGTTGGAACAGGTTTCATTGCGATTGTACCGGAACACCCTTCACGGGTCCTACATGCGGCAAAGGTAAATCTTTACCTGGATATTCATCTTCAACTTCCTTTCATGATCGTATAAATTATATTAATTTATCTACTGGGCCACAATGTTACAGAAACATATTTAACTATATAGCAAATTAAATATTTTCAAAGAAAAATTTGCATATTCTATATTTTGTACATTCTTCATCTTACAATTAAAAAATAAGTTTGAAATTAGATGTATTAATCAAATGTGGCAGTTAAATGTGACAACTTAATGTGTTAAATAACGTATGCGTATCTAAATGTGTCAATTAAATGTGTCAACTAAATGTGTCAACTAAATGTATCAACTACATATGTGAACTAAATGTATTAACAACATATGTCAACTAAATATATTAACTACATATGTAAACTAAATGTGTCAACTACATATGTGAACTAAATGTACTAACTACATATGTGAACTAAATGTGTCAACTACATATGTGAACTAAATGTACTAACAACATATGTTAACTAAATGTATTAACTACATATGTGAACTAAATGTACAAACTACATATGTGAACTAAATGTATTAACTACATATGTCAACTAAATTAACTGTGTATGTCAAATATATGTATTAACCACATATGTCAACTAAATGTATTAACTACACATGTCATCTAAACGTGTTTAAAGAACATTGTCAATATGTTCATCTTTAAATATCATTGATCAATTACGAATGCACATAAATCATTTTTACGTCCAAAATTAACGAACTACATTAACATCAATATCCACATATGAATTTGTCAATCAAAGTTCGAAATTTTCACCACTGAAATTAATAACCATCGTTCAATTTGTGTTTAATATCTTACAGATGCATCAACATTGCATCTAAACGGGACACAGCAAATGACAGCCCTGATGCCAGAAGATTCGAAAACTCAAGCAGAGGAAGTGGTGGTTCGTTTCAAAACTACCAGGCCACGTGGACTCCTTTTATCGACCAGCCTCGAGAATAGCCCAGATCGTCTGCAAATCTATCTGGAAGATGGCAAAGCGAAACTGCTGATCCACATCGGTGACAAGGAAAAGGTGAGTCCGATGCAAATCTATCAAATCACTTTTCCACCGCTTTTTAGATCTTCGTAAAAATCGGAAGATCTTATTTCGATAATAGTTGCAACACGCGAAAAATGTTTGTCTGAAAAGAACTTTTAAAGTGAAAGTTCAAATAAAAAGTTTGCTGAAATTTTTCTTACGATCTAAAGTTCTTAATTTTTTATTTATTAATTGCATAATTAGTACATTGTCAAATACGATGTAGACATTCTTTAAAATTTCTTTTAGGGTCAAAATTTCTTTAATGAGTAAGGAAACTTTTCAAGAAATAACCCGATTAAAAAACTGTAAAGTGAAATATCACGATGAAAATATTACTACAATTGTGAGAACTGTTAATATATGATAATGTGAGAACAAATTTAAAAAAGAATTTTTATAGAAGTTTTGATGTTCGGTTTTAGAGAAACATGTATTTGCATGAACTCACTTTATTGATCGGTTTAACTTTCAAGAAGCACAAATTACTGTCGTAAAAGTAAACTGATGGAAAGCCGAAGAAGTAAACAAATTCAGGTAGCTCGACATATTCCCCACTATACAACTGTAGTTACTTTTTGAAATTCTGCTCGTCGAACTCGAGTCAGTTTCGAAACGACCGTGGCAGAATAAACATCTGGTACGCTTGTTGGAAAATGGAACATAAACGTCACGGTAGCGGTTTAGTGTCTTTTTTAGTGTCGAGCGAAGTGATAGTTCATCAACGTTATAACTCTTCACGACGCGCGTGTATGTTATACTGTTACGTAACGATATCAAATTTGATTACTGATTTTAGGAATTTAGGATTTTGGAATTTTGGAATTTTGGAATTGTGGAATTGTGGAATTTTGGAATTTTGGGAATTTTGGAATTTTGGAATTTGAGAAATTTGGGAATTTGGGAATTTGGGGAATTTGGAATTTGGGGAATTTGGGGAATTTGGAATTTGGGGAATTTGGGGAATTTGGGGAATTTGGAATTTTGGAATTTTAGAATTTTGGAATTTGAGAAATTTGGGAATTTGGGGAATTTGGAATTTGGAATTTGGGGAATTTGGGGAATTTGGGGAATTTGGGGAATTTGGGGAATTTGGGGAATTTGGAATTTTGGAATTTTAAAATTTTGGAATTTGAGAAATTTGGGAATTTGGGGAATTTGGGGAATTTGGAATTTGGGGAATTTGGAATTTGGGGAATTTGGAATTTGGGGAATTTGGAATTTGGGGAATTTGGAATTTGGGGAATTTGGAATTTGGGGAATTTGGAATTTGGGGAATTTGGAATTTGGGGAATTTGGAATTTGGAGAATTTGGAAATTGGAGAATTTGGAAATTGGAGAATTTGGAAATTGGAGAATTTGGAACTTGGGGAATTTGAAACTTGGGGAATTTGGAACTTGGGGAATTTGAAATTCGGAGAATTTGGGGATCTTGGGGATCTTGGGATTTGAGGGATTTAGGAGCTAAGGAATTCGGGATTTGTTGAATTTGAGATGTGGGGAATTTGAGAATTTGGGAATTTGGGAACTTGGGAATTTAGGAGTTTAAGAATTTTAGAATTTTGAAATTTGGGAATTTTGAAATTTGAGAATTTTGAAATTTGGGAATTTTGAAATTTTGAAATTTTGAAATTTTGAAATTATGGAACTCACAAATTTTCGTCCATGCTTTGCAGGATTTTTGAATCGTCAGAATTTGAAAAGGAGAGTATTTTGGAATTTTTGAATTTTATATTTATAGCTTACATGTTTGGAATTCTGAAATTAAAAAATTTTAAAACTTTATAATTAAAAGTTAAATGAAAACTTCTAAAAAAGGACTATAGTATTTTTTAAACATTAAAAAAAATTAGAAAATCCTTTCTAATTAAAGTTAGATATAAAAATACTATTGAAAAACTGCATACTTTTCAATTTAAAAAATCGTAAAAACAAAAGAAAGCTAGAATGATTAACGTTTCGACTAAAATAAATAAATCCAAAGAAAAGCAAATTGAAAGCTCGAAATTCGAAACAAGAAATAAATGGAAAAAGCAATAAATTTTTCAATAACTGCTCTTCATAGCATGCATCAAGCATCAGTACTTTGGTAAATTGCGATCCACGGCGTACACGAAGCGCGATAGTGCATGAAAATTCGAACAACCATGCTCACCCTCCAACACGATCATAATTCATCGATTCATTCGGTTCGTTTTTCTGAGACAGAATAAATTGGCTGTAAAAATTCAAATCGAAGGAAAATAGACGCGGTTGATAGAGTCTATTCATAATTCATGGAAAGTCTGAAAGTTTAAGTTTCTTGGTGAAAAATACTCGTACAAAAAGTGTTAGGTGTACCAAAGAGGTTAGGTTAGGTTACAAGTTTTTAGACTATATTTTTTTTCATGTATTTCGTGGTTATGAAGGAAAATTTTATAAAAAATTAATTTAACAGTGTGTTCAGACTTTTTTTTATTTTTGATTATTTTATATTTGGAAATATTTATTGTTTAGGTTTAATTTCAGTAGAATAAAAGAGCACATAACCATGTTTAAAGTATATAATATAAAGAGATAATACAAAAGATAATGAATACAAACTAATATAATGAAGTAAAGGAAAAACTATCTATGCTACTACCGCACATCTTCGTTCTCTAACGGTCGCAACGGAAGTGGAAGGAACTGTAGAAATGTATGGCCGAAAATCGGCACGCGTCGAACTTACGAAACCAAAAGTCCCTATATTTACTCTATTACCAATCTAATAACTAAATGGACGAACAACTTTCTTCATTTATTTGATGCTTGTATTGGACTCTTTTGATATTTTCTGTATATTGACACGACGGTGTTTGTAAATTTTGTACGCTTGTATAATGTTTGTTTAAATGAAATAAATATATAAATTAAATAAATGAAATTATTGAGCTTCTAAATAAATTAAATTGTTATCAAAGTTAAGTTGTGATTGTATAAATTAAATTAATACTATTATACATATGTATAGTACAATAAGTAACATGAGTATTATTTAAATAAACGACTGAATAAATAATTAAGTGAGACTTACTATGATATATTTTTTGTTCTCGTATTATAACTTTGTAAAAGTTACATCTGTACAAAAATTGTATCTTAAAACTTATTCTTAATATCAAGATAAAAATTATTTTATAAAATTGTTTCTTTGCAATAAGTGTTTCTCTACAAAAAAGAATTACCCAAATAAAGTGACATAAGTTCATTTTATAATTTCGAACTACATAATAATATTAAACATTCAATTTACACTCTCAAGTCAGCCATTTGCATCGACGTAATATTCAATTTTCGCTATCATTAAAAGTTTCCCTCCGGAAAGTTTAACCGGAGTTCTTTTATCGAAACAATCAATTTAAAAGTAACATCACGTTCTCGCAATCAGGAATTTACTTTAATTGTTGTTGTTCTCGAATGAGACCTTCCAGAATGTTACGTTAGACGTTTCCATTATTGTCGACGAATAGTTTCGTTCGCGAAAATCGAGTTAGAAACAGCTGCGAGCACCGAGTAACCATTCCACGTGGAAAGTACAGTTGAAACCCTGGAATACAACCGCGTACGATTAGAGTAGTCTGTAATTTACGTTTATGTTTCAATCTCGGTTCCTACACGGCCTCGATAATTGAACGGAATAATTGACACGGTAATGAACGCGTTTCAATTAGTCCAAGGAGGCCGAATTAATTTTCGAACCTATAGAATTATTGCTGGCAAACGTAATCACTATTGAGCCTTAATTGCTCGAATAAAATCAATTCCCAAATCGCAATTACAAACTCATTTTCATTATTGAACGCTTACGGTTCTTTTAATGGAAGTCATTTATAAGCTCAACATAATGTACAACGTCGAGGAAATGAAGTTTTAAACTGGTTTGGAGATTTCTAGATTTGGAAATTCCTGGGTATATGATTCTTTATAATTGATGTATAGATTTCTGGAGAACTACGTACTTAAATCCATAGATTTGTGCATTTTTTTATTTATAGATTTATGGAGACTTAGATGCTTACTTGCGGAGATCCATAGATACATGGCTGCATTAATCTCTAGATACATGGATTTCGAGATGTATGAATTTCTAGATCTACTGATCAACGTATCCCTATATTACCATACCTCCATATACCCATATTACCATATCCCTGTGTCGCTATATCCCTATTTCCCTATATCCTCATATCTCTAAATTCCTATATTTCAAAATTCCTATAACCCCAAATCCCTATATCACCATATCTCTCCATATGGCCATATTCTTATATCCCCATATCCTCATATCCCCAATTCTCCTAATCCCCAAATTCCCAAATACCCAAATCCACAAATCCCCAAATTCCCAAATCCCCAAATCCCCAATTCCCTAAATTTCCAAATTCTCAAATTTCCATTTTCCCAAAATTATCAAACCCTCAAATCCCCAAATCCCCAAATCCCCAAATCCCCAAATTCCCAAATTCCCAAATCCTCAAATCCCCAAATCCTTAAATTTCTAAATTCTCAAATTTCCATTTTCCTCAAATCCTCAAATCCTCAAATCCCCAAATTCCCAAATCCTCAAATCCCCAAATCCTCAAATCCCCAAATTCCCAAATCCTCAAATCCCCAAATCCACAAATCCCCAAATCCCCAAATCCCTAGATCCACAAATCCCCAAATCCACAAATCCCCAAATCCACAAATCCCCAAATTCACAAATCCCCAAATCCCCAAATCCCCAAATCCCCAGATCCACAAATCCACAAATCCACAAATCCCCACAATCCCCACAATTCCCAAATTCCAAATTCACAAATTCCCAATTTCCCAATTTTCCAAATCCTAAAATTCCCAAATACCAAAATTCTCAAATTCCTATATCTCCAAATCCCTACATCACCAAATCCCCATATCACAATATCCTACATTCCAAGATTCCTAGATCTGAAGATTAATATATCCCTACACCCCCAAATCTCCATATTGCCAAATCCCTTTATTCTGAAATTCCTATATCACTAGATCTCTATATTTATAAATTCCCCTATCCCATAAGTATAAACTCCCGTTCTGTACTTTGACCTCTATACCTAACTCCTTATATCCCTCGAATTATACATCAGTATATTACCATTGTATATTACCAGACCAAATACAAAATAAATGATGTAAATAAACTCTGCAGCTTTTCCTTGACTTATACCACACTCCAGAAGTTAAACTCAGAAATAGAAAATATCGACGTGTAATTAACGGAATATATGTATGTAATTAATAGTAGCACAAGTGAAAGATAGATTCTCGTGGTAAATGTTATCAGTTAAACAAACAAAATAGCACGTGTCCGTATATGTACAAATAGATTTGGAGTTGTCCGATTGGTAAACAGGTGGAACTGAAAACTAGGTCAGTGGACGATCGTTGTGGGCCAATTTAAATAGGTCGTGTTAATTAACAGTGCGCGAAATCACCTGCCCCACATCGCCCGATACAAATTGAGAAACGAAATGGGAGGAAGCCCAATTTTGATATGCAAGCACAGTTATCGAAATTGTAAAAGTTTCGCTTCGATGGTTCGATCAATCAAAAACGACAAACGAATCGTTTTCAACTTTTCCAGTTTGTGAATCGTTAAAACTGAAACCTTACCATTTTTTTTAACGCGGTAACTTTTAGCGCTCTTTTTTTATATTTTTTTTTTTTTTTTAAATCGGACTGCGATAATAATTAGTTTATCTTTTTCTTTAACTGTCTGTTGGTGTAAATTAAGGTCGATGTAAATTAATGATGTAAATTGAAATTTTATGGAGAGTTTGATATTTGAGGACAAAATAAAATTATTTTAACTCTTAGACTTGGTTTAAATATTATTTTAATATAAGATAGTTTTAATAATATTCAGTAAATTCAATGTACATTATTTTACTTTTTTATCATTGCATGATTACTCAAAACTGTGTGTATTTGTGATTATTTATGATTAATTATAATTTTACTTATTTGTGAATATTTATGATTATTTACAATTACTTATAATCGCATCTTCATTTCGAGTAAAAACCCAAACATTAATTATTTATTAATTAGCATAGTAATACAAATTTTACTTTGTAATAAACATTACAAACTAATATAATTATCGTAACTTGAAAAGTAACCTCAATTGATCACAGACATTTCTATATTCTCTTTTCTAAACCACTAAAAGGAAATTTACCTTCGAACTTTATTAAAACATATAAAAGCAATAAATCCGAACGTTTCCACTATAGATTTCGCTTTTCTTCGATATTACTACCAAGAGAAAGGCTAAACGAGCATTAAATGGAGCCTGATATAGGAAATCGATCGATCATCGATAAGAATGCTTACTTCCAACAAAAACCATCAATTTCCTTTCGAAAAACGTTCCAACGATTTAAAGTCTCTTCCGTTATCATGCGCCTAATGATCTCGATAAGACGTTTTAATTAAACTTGGCACCGACTCGTCAAATTTTTATGATTCTCTGATTAATTTCACTCTGACAGACTTATTTGTATTTCTCTTATCCTTCCTCGTAAAATAATTTTTAAACCTAATTACAGTAACGTTACAAAATTTGAAAACGTATCTTCACAAAATTTATTTTTTTACGTTTCGAGACACAATATATATCATATAATTTTTACGTGGTTTCTAAAATGCTCATCGTCCATTAAGACATTAAGCAATTACAATTATATTAAACAATGAACAACATTAAAGAAATTGGATGAAACATAATTTAATTTATACAATTACTCTCCATCTCGACGAAAATTAATATACTCTTCGTCGAAAGCATCTTATTAACCCTTTGCACGAACCCTTTTTCGCTCGGGCGAACTCGACACAATTTTCCGCGTACTTGATGAATTTCTCACAGCTAACTTCACCTACAAATTAAAGTACAAGATTATTATATTTAAATATTTTATCCTCACATGGCAAAGAAAAAAATTCGTTAAATATAAAGCTCTATATTTTTTCTTTGTATGGTACTTTATGAAACAATCTCCAAGATGCATCCTTGACGGAGCAAGTATCGGTAATATGTTGTTCCATATCTTCCACCGGGATTTTTTCGTCGAGAGCAAACCTCGCAATCCTTCCTAACTCCCGCTAGAATAACACGCAGCTTTCCATTCGACGGAATTTCATCGAAACTAGAGGTCGAAGTAAAAGCTCGATCACGAGTCTGTCGAAAATCTCTCAATTGTTCAATCAAAGTTTTTACATACTGTTAAAAGCAAACTTCCGCAAAAGATCTGAAAGTAATATTCCTATTAGCACACTGTCTAGTTCGGACTAACACCGAAGGCTTTCGCGATCTACTAATTTGAGATACAAAATGGCGTCCTTGAGTCACCTCGAGTTGCCGCATTTTACAAGGTGGTGATAGTCACCTCCCGAGTGCGAAGGGTTATTTCTATAATTTAAGACAAGGGATCCGAGATGCGATATTTTGACACGTTCCATAAACCCACTGCTAAGCGTGCGAGAATTGTATTCATAGATATTCCACATCGATAAAGAAGGACGACGATGCGGCAGAAATTTCCGCGTTGATTTTACGCTTACTGGTTGCCTTGAAACGAGATTGATTGCGTGTTACAGGATGCAACCGTCTCAAACACGCTGCGGAAATTTGTACCAGGGCGCAATGAAAACGCCTCGAGCGGAAATGCGCCGATTGAATTACGTCGCGGGGATGCAATAATGGATACTTGAACGCGAGCAATTAACGTGAGGCGACCGCTACCGGTGCCTGCCATTAGGGAAACACAACGAGGCCACTTTTGGGGTTGGTCTCTAATGAAGACAAGGCCTTGTCTGCCTTGCTGATGCTACAAACGAGCTCGTGTTCGTTGCACATTAATCGGAAATTATCAAAGCATTTAGACATTTGTCCTTTTTTTCTTTTAGAACATTTATTCTGTGTGCTTCGTTACACGTTCATTTTTGATACATTATATAATACAGAAGAACATTGTATGTTCAGAAGTAAATTGTGTGGTTGTATCACTTTCAGCAGTCAGCTGGATCTTTTTGAATTTTGTATTTGCCGTTAAATGAATTATTACCTGTTTGGTATAATGTTTTCAGTATCATTAAATTTATTAATTTCTAATATCATTCTCGCTAAAGTAATATCATTCATTATTTTTAATATCTTTATCATATTTTTCATGACGACGTTAATATATCAATACACAAAAGAAGAATAAAAAAAGAACAGGAAAATACAAAAACAGTACAGTTAAACAATGATTAAAATGTGATCGATTGTCAACAAAACTTGCGTGTAGAAGTCTTAAAAATAATGACTGAATTCACACTGAAATCAAATTCCCTTCGCATGATAATTAGCAGACGACAAAAAGCGTTCATTTTGAAAACAATAACAGCAATCACGGGAGATCCGTGGCGATCAATGCAAATTCACTTTCGGTTCCATGTATGCATTTTCATCGCGACTGTGCTCGAAATGTATGCACGTGCCGTGAATGACGTTCGAGCCACGGGTCTTGATACCGCGTATAGTTAACCATACCGGAAGTGTGGTACTAGTACAGATATACTAACAGCACACGGTGCTTCTCGTTTGGTTAAACCACCATAAATCCGGCCAACTCGTCACTATCTGCTAACTGGTTTGGTCCACGCCTGCCAGCCATGATATTCATCTATCACATGCCACCTGACACACGTTTGTCACCTGACGTCACCTTTGCACCACCGTTATCGTTGCTCTCTGTGAAATTCGACCGTTATTTTTAATCGCCTCTCGTCGATGACGAGTTTTCGATTGTCGCACCTTTCGATTGGCTACTTTAAATCTTTCGACGTGAAATGGGTCTATTATTTGAGAAAAGTTTGGATTTTGCGATTGATCAGAGCGTTTTGTGAATGATGTTGCGCATACTGGTTCAATTAGGATTGTGACACTGATTCATTCAGTTGTAAATTACGTTTCCAAATTCACTAATTTTTAAGTTTATGAACTGGTCAATTTCTTTAATTGCCCACTTTTCTAATTTTCAAATGTTTCAATTTCTCAATTTTCCAATTTTTCAATTTTTCAATGTTTCAATTTCTCAATTTTCCAATTTTTCCATTTTTCAATTTTTCCATTTTTCAATTTTTCAATTTTTCAATTTTTTAATTTTTCAATTTTTCAATTTTTCAATTTTTCAATTCTTCCATTCTTCCATTCTTCATTTTTGAATTTTTCAATTTGTCAGTTTGTCAATTTGTCAATTTCTCAATTTCTCAATTTGTCAATTTCTCAATTTCTCAATTTCTCAATTTCTCAATTTTTCAATTTCTCAATTTCTCAATTCTTCAATTCTTCAATTCTTCAATTCTTCAATTCTTCAATTTTTCAGTTTCCTAAAATGAAGTCTGCCCATTACACTTCTAATTTCCTAAAATTATTAAATTTGTAATTATTTCACAAAAGTATTTAATAGACGCGCGACTAACGATTAAAATAACCAAGTAATATTCGAAGAATAACAAAGCAAAAAACGTGTTAATAAACCGCAAGCAGGTTCTAACGAGTGAAACGAGGCAAAGAGAGCCACCATCTGACAATCGATAACGTTATCCCGCGGCGTGGTACGATTGAACGCTTTATGCAGCTGCGATTTCCTGCCACGGAGCCGGTGCTCCTGATGAATTCGATAAAGCTCGATCGAGCTCGAGCACAGCGACAAAACGTCCCTTAATTGCCGGATTGATTCGTAGGTAACGCTTCAGAGACGCGCGAGATTATCCGAGCGTGAGTCGGCGATAAAGTTCCCAGGGGAACCGTAATATCCGCTTACTGATAGACTTTCTATGTAATTTCACTTGGATTCGTGGTAAGAGTGCTTTTTCTCGTCACCTTCCTACTTCTACGGATCGTGTTCGCTTCTTCGTCCTTGCATTATTTCAAATAAATCGTGTGTACGTGAAAACAATCACGTTTGGTGGGTTCTGCTTTGTGGTGTATCGGTTACGCCTGAGAATTTAATGCAAAGTAATTTTAGAAGGTTAGGTTTGTAAATTTGAAAATTTTAGAATTTCATATTGTTGTGATGCTCAAGCTAGAAAGTTTAAAAAATTATGCATTCTTAAATTTTTTAATTGTCAAAATATCGAATTACCAAACTGGACAATTTCCTTATTTCTCGATTCTTAAATTTCCCAATTATCAAATAATCCCATTTCCAAATTTCCCAATTTACAAATCTCCTAATACTAAAATTTCCCAATTCTCAAATTTCTCAATTCTCAAATCTCCCAATTCTCAAATTTTTCAATTCCCAAATCTTTCAATTCTCAAATCTCCCAATTTTCAAGTCTTCCAATTCTCAAATTTCCCAACTCTCAAATCTCCCAATTCCAAATTTCCCAAGTCCCAAAATCAGAGCCTAACAAAACTACCACAAACAACCCTAACTCCCATCGATAAGTACTAAAAATCAAACTCCTCTTTCCACACCAGAATTCCAACCTCAAATCTCAATTAATCAAGAATTCACAAAAACCGAACAAAAATCAGCAACAAATGTTTCTTCGCAACAAGAATTAATACGATTCCCAAGAAAATATCTTTATCGAACCCCAAGGAAGTCTTTCACGAGCGACCAAACATCCCCGCCTTATCGCGTTCATTCTCCAATTGCTTCTCCCTTATCCATCGAAAGGAGACCCTTTCTTCTCGTCCTTTTTCATCGCAGAGAAAGGTAGAAGAAAGATAAAAAAAGGAAACGAGACGCGTGTCAACGTCGGTGGCTGGCTCTTCTTCAAGGAAGAAACAAACGCGTCCCGTTTTCTCGAGAAGAATTATTTCCTTGGCACTCGGGACATTACTGCCGCTCCGTTTGTCCTGGACGGATAAAACGTCAGGGCCGGGTGAAAGAAAATAAATAGAGATGATGCAGCCCGACTATCGAACGTGAAAAAAATAGACCACGAGGACGAGGAAGAAGAAGCGAACGGAAAGTTCTTTCGGAAATTGATCGGGAGATTGTAAATATTTGACGAACCGTGGCGAACTTTAATTAAAATTCGCTATTTAAATATTCGATGGTTACAAAAAATTTGCGCGAAAAACCTCGGCTGGCTTTTACGGTGAGTGTCCCTTGTGCTATGATGGCTTCTTATTCTTTGCTGTTTCTTTTCTTCAAGAGATAATGGATTTGATCGGACTTGGATTTATACTTGAAGTATCAAATTTATTAATTTGGACGTGAAGAAGTAAGGAATAAAAGAATATACGAAATGGGACAGTACATTGGACATGTAATACTTAAGACATAATTGTAATTAACCCTTTGCGAGTTTGAGACGGTTGCATCCTGTAACACGCAATCAATCTCGTTTCAAGGCAACCAGTAAGCGTAAAATCAACGCGGAAATTTCTCCCGCATCGTCCTTCTTTATCGACGTGGAATATCTATGAATACAATTCTCGCACGCTTAGCAGTGGGTTTATGGAACGTGTCAAAATATCGCATCTCGGATCCCTTGTCTTAAATTATAGAAATTAGCTCTTCGCACTCGGGAGGTGACTATCACCACCTTGTAAAATGCGGCAACTCGAGGTGACTGAGAGACGCCATTTTGTATCTCAAATTAGTAGATCGCGAAAGCCTTCGGTGTTAGTCCGAACTTGACAGTGTGCCAATAGGAATATTACTTTCAGATCTTTTGTGGAAGTTTGCTTTTAACAGTATGTAAAAACTTTGATTGAACAATTGAGAGATTTTCGACAGACTCGTGATCGAGCTTTTACTTCGACCTCTAGTTTCGATGAAATTCCGTCGAATGGAAAGCTGCGTGTTATTCTAACGGGTGTTAGGAAGGGTTACGAGGTTTGCTCTCGACGAAAAAATCCCGGTGGAAGATATCGAACAACATATTACCGATACTTGCTCCGTCAGGGATGCATCTTGGAGATTGTTTCATAAAGTACCAAACAAAGAAAAAATATAGAGCTTTAACGAATTTTCTTCTTTTCGATGTGAGGATAAAATATTTAAATATAATAGTTTTGTATGTTAATTTGATTCACTAAATTAATTTACACTTCTAAGTGGATAAATAATCAAAAATAAAAATTTTTGCAATTTTCATACCTCTTGAATGGTTAAGTGTTAGTTTAAAATATTAATGTATAATTTAAGAAATATCAAATGCTCTAAAACTTGAAATTGATGAAAATTTCATATTTTTTTATTTATCGCGTATTGTTACAAGAAGTTAATTTATAATCGAAAGAAATTAAAAAACAGAATTTCGAATTTATGAAAGTTTCATGTTTCTTTAATTATAATACACTAAAAAAATTAATTTATAATCAGAAATTTTAGTACAGAATTTGAAAGTCCGTTTCATAAATTGTAATGTTGTTGCACATTAATCTAAGAAATAAATGTAGAATTTTATTTCCATGCTTAATATAATATTTCTTGTGTTTTCAGACACTGGTTGCAGGACTAGGGTTAAACGATGACATGTGGCACACGCTAAGGTTTTCTAGAAGAGCGGGATCTTTGAAATTCCAAATCGACGACGAGACTGCTGTCAGAGGTAAGTCAATAAAACATTTGAAAAACTCATTATATACAGATTTATTGAAAACCAGAACAAGTTATGTTAAAATTAAAATTAATATACACACTTTTATAAAAACCAAATAAATATTTTTATATAAATGTCAACACGAAAAACTTCGTACCAGAATCAAAATTTTAATAATACTAATAATAATAATAAGAAGAATTGTAAATATGGAAAATTCTGAATATGTTGCATTAATATATGAATGACGCGGTTACTTTTAAAATATTTGGATTTATTCAAGATATGTATGTAAGATATTTGTATTCATTTTATAGTAAAGAATATAATAAATTCATTCACGTAATAAAGTTACATAGTAAACATATATAACACACCTAATAGAGTTACATAGTGAACAATAATATTATCGTTGTTAGATTAAGTATCACAACATGAGGTTCCTAAAACCTCTTATCTTCAAGAGAAACGGGAGCAAACACCAAATAATATTACGTCCAAGACCGTACCATCAAACAACCAATATTACACTAATGCCATAAGTACCAAATAGCAAGTTTAAATAAAATAAAACAGTAGTAATTTAAACAAGTTTAAATTAAAAAATAAAATAGTTGTAATTCAAGCAAGTTTAAATAAAAAAATAAAATAGTAGTAATTCTAGCAAATGTAAATTAAAAAATAAAATAGTAATTCAAGCAAGTTTAAGTTAAAAAATAAAATAGTCGTAATTCAAGCAAGTTTAAAAAAAAAAATTGTAGTAATTCTAGCAAGTGTAAATTAAAAAATAAAATAGTAATTCAAGCAAGTTTAAGTTAAAAAATAAAATAATCGTAATTCAAGCAAATTTAAATTAAAAAATAAAATAGTAATTCAAGCAAGTTTAAATAAAAAAATAAAATAGTATAGTAGTTCAAGCAAGTTTAAGTTAAAAAATAAAATAGTTGTAATTCAAGCAAGTTTAAATTAAAAAATAAAAGTAGTTCAATCAGCTTTAAATATCAGCAATATTTTGCAAGAAATATTTTATTAAAGAAGATAAAAAATCATAAAATTATACGAAGAGTATTTTCACATCTCCACAAGTTCTCTTGGAACAAACGCACAGAAAATATTACAAATAAAGATACTAAAAACAGTTGACACATTAAACATTTATATTATCTGGAACGTGTAGAACATTCGTATTCACCTAATACAAATAGAGCAGAATCGTTTTGGAAATTCGTCGGTGTCGCGTCTGAATCTCTGCCGGCGAGAACAATGCAAGCAGCATCAATTTGCATCAAGCTTCCCTTGTCCATCTCGCCATTACGTAGCTTCCATTTTGTGGTATTCGCGCGAGGTATCTTGTCACACACCAGTGATCTCGTTGGCGCTTTTCAATCCCCAACCACCTACGAATACAAAAAGAGGCTCGTTTCCGTTCAAATTCGAACGCGTCTGCGACCACCCGGCTCGAACAACGAAAATATTTTTATCCGCGCGGGTTCAATAGCTTTTTCGAACTTTGTGCGTTAATAATCGAACGTAACTTTACAATGGAAGTTGATATTTGAACGCTGAAAGGGAAATCTGATGCTCCCGTTGTGCATAAAAGAATTCGTTCAATTTGTATAACGGGTTTGCAGCAAGAAAATGGCGATATAGGGGTAGATTAAACAGGAGGTTGTGTTTCTGTTTTAATGTATACTGTTTTTGAATGTTTTGATAATTTGATTGTTTGAGGAATTTTGAAATTAAATTGTACGATTTGGTTCTATATTTCAATTTTTCAGTATTTTCAATATTTTAATATTTCAATTTCAAGTTTTCAATTTTTGTTATGTAATGTATATATTTATATGCCAAATATATGTCAAAATCCACATATCCTAAAATCCATATATGCAAGAATACATATAATGCCAAAATCTACATATCCCAAAATCCATATATGCCAAAATCCACACATCCCCAAGTCCATATATGCAAAAATACATGTATGCCAAAATCCATATATGCAAAAATCCATGTGTTTCAAAATCCACATATCCCAAAGCCCAAAATCCATATGTGCCAAAATCCACATATCCCAAAGTCCCTACATTCTAAAATTTCTTAACTTCCAAAGTCCCTAGATTCTGAAGTTTCTAATGCAAAAATCCCTAGATCCAAAAGTTCCCAAATACCAAAATCCTAGATCTCCAAATCACATCCCCAAATCTCAATATCCCAAAATTACTATTCTTAACCCATCCCTTTTCAAATCCCAATAATCAAATTTTCTCTAAGAAAACAGAAGTAGCTCTCCACCGTACAAGATATAACAATGCATACAAAACATAAAAGTGTTAGAAACGACCCAATTCTGGGCACGAATTACAACTAGTAACGACCCAGCAGTAAGCATCTCTCGAAAATGCTTTCCCAGCGGTTGTCGACATTTAGCACAGCGTTTCGATCTATTCCGCATTCTTTATCGCCACGAAACTAATCAGATTGTCTCTCGTTAACAAGAAGAGGCACTCGAACGAACGCAGCTAACAACGCTCCTTCCATTTACCGAGCGCAATCGTCGTCGACGCAACGTCTCGAAGGCAACTAACCGTTTTACGTCTGCTACAGACACACAATTTACCCAACTGCACGTTCTATACATATTCCTGCATTTCTAACGTCGTGTCGTTTCATTTGCATTGACACAGCGGGTAACAGAATCCCAGGAAGCACCGCGTCCTACGAGCTTCTCGCCCTTATTGAATTTCCCGCCTTTTCTATTTTCCCTGTCTCCAGCTGGAATTACCTTTAATATTGACTGCCTTGCTGTAGCTGGACTTCGCTTGGAATTTTGCAGAAAATTTTCCGCGGAAATTAAACTGTTTTAAGGTTGCTGCAAATTTTTGCGTTTATTCGAAATGGTTGTGGAGGTTAGGTTAGGTTGACGCAGCAACTGGAGAGATTAAACAAATTATATTCGAAACTTCTTGTGAACGTTGAGCTCTTGAAATTTTGTGCTTTTAATTCGATAAGTCGGTTTTAAACTTATATTTTTGTATTTACGAATTATGGAATAGTGTTTGGAAAATATACAAGATTCTAACTTTGCATCATTGTTAGTTTTAGATGTTTTAGATTAAACCTATCCATCACTGAGCTTATTCTAAAATTTCAAACTACTCTCTAGTTGCGTGGGAATGAAAACTTCAGGCAATTAAATAATTTCACACAATGAAATAATTGAAATACTTGATAATACAATGTTGGTATATTGTGAAATAAAGAAGGAGGCGATATTGATTCTTTGCGTTTTGTTATTTTCTTTCTAACCCAACCTCGTTTCGCCTTCTTCGCTGCAATATCGTATTTCAAAATCCCTGTTTAGCATAAATATTCGAGTAACAGCCAAGGTGAACGCAGCAATTCCGCTAGGAATTCCGCGTTTTAGCCCGAAGAGATGGAAGGACAATGCGTTGGCTGGGAAAGTAACAGAAACCGGAGACGGGATAAAATGTGGAGAGTAAATCTGAAAGAACGTAGGAAGAGAAGAAAGAACGTTCAAACAAAAAGGAAGAGGAAACGGAAAGAATTGTATTAAACCTGAAAAACCATAAAGTTTACGTTGCAGTTACTATCCTTTACAATTATTTTATTTCTTTCGAATTAATTACACGTTTATTATCTTTAATTCTTTTGTTGCATTCTTACAAATACTAAAAATAATAATAGATACTATGAAGTCTTGTTATTGTTACACAATAATTTTTTATATAATTAACAGCCTTTTTATTATGATAGATAATTTTTAACATAACTTAATTTTTATTATGGTAAATAATTTTTAACATAACTTAATTTTTATTATGGTAAATAATTTTTAACATAATATAATTTTATGTCAGACAATTTATTTTTAATTTTTTGTGAAATTTATTGTTACTTTGCACTCAGAATTTAAATTTTCCTTCACACAATTCAAATGCAAAATATTTGTTTAGTGTTATTTTTTAGTATTATTCTTGCAAGTGTTGGAAGTATATTATTCTATTTTCAGAACTGTTTCACAGTTGAAAACTAAATTATCCAAGATTATTTATTATCTAAAATAAAAATAAATTCTTTGCCTGTTGAAACAGAAATAAATACAAAATTTTCATAGTTGAAAATGAATAGCTATTTTATTGTTAATATTCTATCACGAAAGATATGATTTATTGTTTATTTATAATTATTGTAAAAGCTTTTTTAAAGTTATTTTTTAGAGTAATTGATTACAGTTTTCTTCATTACATAATTTTATCAGATTTAGACAGAATATTAAAGTCTCGTATTTATTGATAAATATTTTTGCTATTCGACATATTTATGAAACGAGATTGAAAATGGACTAAAAATAACAAAATATTTTACAATATTTTCGTACATTTTATATGAAAATATATGAAATTCTACTTAACCCATAATAAAATATATATTTTATTCTTATCATTGAAAAACTAAAAACGTTCCTATACAAGTAATTAACTTAATTAAAACGATATAAAGAACAATGAAATTGTCTTAAATTCGCAGAACAAAAATTGTGTTACACATTCAAACCTGTAACTACAGCGAATTCCTCGATAGTCAATTTCTCGATAAAAATTGATCGATTTGAAACGGTAGTGCGAATCATTTTCAATGATTCATGCAGGTCTTGTAACAGCATATGGGGCTTTAGTTTGGTAACAGAATCTCCACTTTCTCTCTCTCGGCTAGAAAATAATTTTCCGCTTCTCTTATATCATCGCGAGTGTATCATATTTCTTGGAAATTATCGACAGTTCTATTTCCATTATGAACTACCGCCGCTCGAGAGGGTCTCAGTTAAATCACGCGTTTCCGAGAGGATCAGTTTTCCACGCTCGAACAACGTGAATAGCAGTTTTAGGCGATGGAGTATAGCTTTATGTGATTTACCCCGAAATATAGCATAAGCAGTAGCCGCTATTAAATTGCAAATGAAATATAAGCTTCAATCGTGTCAACAACATTTTGCTACCTCGAAATTTTCGAAATGAACTTAACTCTAATTTTCTAGGTCAATTGAAATATTTAATACTATTTCTAATCTTGTGGACTATTTTCTGCGTTATTGTTATAAAATTTATTCAGTTGGACATCTTGGGTAATATAATTTAAATGAATTTTGATTTTAATAATTTGGATAGATTACAATTTCAAATTGGATACATTACTTTTATTTATTCAACTTGAGTACACTTATTTAATTTGATAATCTTAATTACATTAATTTTATTTAATCGCCTTGATTGTAATTTAATTTAATAAAATCAATTGTGTTCATTTTATTTAATTGACTGATTGTATTTATTTAATTTAATCAACTTGACTACATTAATTTAATTTAATCAGCTTGACTACATGAATTTAATTCAATTAACTTGATTGCATTAATTTAATTTAATAAACTTAATTGCATTCATTTTATTTAGTTAACTTGATTGTATTAATTTAATTTAATCAACTTGACTACATTAATTTAATCTAATCAACTTGATTGCATTAATTCAATTTAATAAACTTAATTGCGTACATTTTATTTAGTTGACTTGATTGTATTAATTTAATTTAATCAACGTGATTACATTAATTTAATGTAATCAACTTGAGTGCATTAATTTAATTTACTCAACTAGAGTACATAAATTTAATAAACTCAGTAGTCTTCCATTAAAAAAAAAAAAATTTCGCCAACACAAATTTCGTGAATTACTAAAAAAAGGTCATTTCAAAGTTCAAGTTCCAATCTTGTAGTTTTCGCTGCCAATTTTCGTTAACTATGTATACACTCGATAGTCGGAAAACGTTACTAATTCTCGTGGAAAATTCTTGAAGAAAAGTACAACGAAAACCCCTCTGGACAGCCGATATTTTCGATAATAATTTACGGTTTGACAGGTTGGCGAGATATTAAGTTCGACGCTTGTAAATTATCGACAAGCTCTCGAGAATGCAACTTCGCGAGCACTTTTCGTTAGACAACGTTCCTTGTGCATTAGCGAAACATGTTGGAATTAATTTTCGTTCGTGTATCAATTTTGTTTATTTTATGTCGCGTCGTGAATCATAATTTAAAAACAATTAAACATCGTTCAACTAATTGAATTGTATGTATGAATTTTGAATATTTATAGGTGGATGTTTATGCATTTATCGTACATGAAAATGGGGGGAATATATGTTACATCTACATGTATATAATTACGTAATAAAATGAAGCAATAACATGAAGTACAAATTGTAAATGTTTGATTAAGAAAAAAATACAAATATTGATTTATATTTTCAACTTTCTTGAGTTGTAATTTTTGTAACTTTCAAATTTAGAAATTCATTAATTTTTAGTTCCTCAAATTTGAAATTTTGTAACTTTGAAATATAAAAATTTACGATATATATTTATAAACTTGTACATTTACAAACTTGCAAATTTTGTAAACTTGAAAACTGACAAACTTGCAAATTGACAAAATTACAATTTTGCAAACATACAAATTTACAAATCACATATTGTTATAAATTAACAAATTCTTAGCCCTCAATTTCTTCCCTAAACATACTAGAACTCCACATATGAAAAACCAAGACCACATTTCTCCTAAGACACGTGCACCAACAGCCTGCAAATTCTTTCTAATCCCGCAAGAATACTCAACCGAAGATTTCAGTCTCCATTTTCAATAAAACCTCTAATCTTCACCTCTCGACTACTTGTAAATCGATGTGAAAAAAAGAGGTCGAAAGGTGTGTTACGAAGTCCTGTTTCCCGTGGGAATCCTAAGAATCGATGCTGATATATCCTCGGTTCCCAAGTTCTGAACTTTTGGAAGCTCGTACTTTGACGGAATTTTCCTCGAATCGGTGCAGAGGAACACGGTCGGGTAAATTACAAATTTCCCGAAACGGTCGCGGATGAAATCACAAATTCGAAATGCAGGCGGTGACACAGCCATTTGCATTCAACGAGCGATCCTTCGAATCGGGACGCTGTTATGAATGCTAATTGAAGATTTTCCGAGGGAACCTCGCTGGCTAGGGCTCCTTGGTGCATCGTTGACCCTGTCAGAAACATCGAAATGCAGTTTTGCACGAAAAACATGGTCGAGAAACGAGAATACGAAGCAAACAATCCGTCACAAATAGAACGTGGCAAACATGGAATGGCTATGACCTACGATCTTTGGCTGCAAATTAAATCGGACGGAAAGGTCTTTGTGGAAGATGAAGAAATTGGAAATGAGAGGATAGGATGTGTAAATATATATACACAAAGTATGCACAATAGTATACAAAGTATGACATATTATGTGTATACAAATATATACAAATAACATACTTCTGATATATGTACGAATATCTAACATGTAACTAATATGTACACATATGTGACACATACTTAATATTAAAACCTGACATGTATTGATGCAAATACCTAACACATTAATATTATACACATAACATATACCTGATACAAATATTTAACATATATTATACATATAGCTATCACATACAAGTATCTAACATAACCTCACATATACACATAAAGTATTTTTAATAGACAGTATCACTTCTGAAAGAAATGTTTTATTAATTTGGTAATGATCGATCAATTGGAGATATTTTTTTAACCATTTATGCCAGTTTCATAGAAAGACTGCCTGATTTATGTACTCGAAATAAATTCTAAGGTGCCCAACAGTGAGATCGTTAATCTTTAGAAAATAGAGAAGAAAAGGGGTTAGATAAAGTGTGAAATCGTGTGGGAGAATTCTCAGTCCAATGGTGAAGAAAAGAAGAAAAGTAGCTATCGATTTTTACCGTTCCAAAGGGAACAAATGACAATTTACTTCATTGGTAGGGTTTTGGTTGAAATTTTAAATATATCAATATTTATGATTTAGTCGATAGTAATGATTTATTAAGAGAAGACGAGAGAAGAGAATTTTTGAAACGATGCTGTTAGATTCGGTTATTATAGATTTATACTTTTATCTTAAATTTGTGTTAAATACATTTAACCTATTATTCAGGAGTTGAGGATGTGAGAATCGCAAATTTATTACATTTTGAAATTTTTAAATTTCTACCAAATTTCCATGTTCATGGTACAAAATATCCCCAGACTCTATTATTTCCGAATTTCCAAATTCTTAGTGTACAAAATTCCCAAATCCCATTCTTTCCAAGTTTCTAAATTTTTAGTCTCAAAAATTCCCAAATTCTATTATTTCCGAATTTCTAAATTCTCAATGTAAAATATTCTCCAATTTCATTACTTTCAAATTTCTTAATATCTACATTTCCAAATTCACAAATTTCCAATTCATCAAATTTCCAACTCTCCACATTTCTACATTCACAAATTTCTGCTCTATCAAATTTCCCAGTACCCATATTTGCATATTCATAAATTTTTAATCTTGAATATTTCTAAATTCTCAATGTAAAATATTCTCAAATTCCATTACTTTCAAATTTCCTAATATCTACATTTCCAAATTCACAAATTTCCAACTCTCCAGATTTCTACATTCACAAATTTCTACTCTGTCAAATTTCCGACTACCTATATTTGTATATTCACAAACTTTTAACCTTAAAAATTTCCAAATTCTCAAATTTCAATTTCTCAAATTAAACATTTAATCTCATACACCCACAACAATTAAGCCAAACGCATCCTACGTCATACATTGCCCGAAAACTCTAACAGAGCATTTCATGTACACACAAAAGCTGATCCGCATATGCTCCACATCACAACTCCTTTCATTAAACCATCAATACACATTAGAACTAAAATACACATTAAAGTGAGTCTCACCGTATCTCTAAACGCCCCAATGGCAGTGTTAAGGTCAGCATAAATTCCGCTGTAAATTTATTCGTTCCCAATTACAAAATTCCATTATTCAGATTCGCGTGAAAGTGCAATTACTCGCGTTTCAAGTAGCGCGATCCGGTATCGACAAATATCTGTCGATTTCGCGGGAAGAAAAATTCTCCCATCGTCTTGCTGGCGGGCCTGGCATTCTCCGCGAGCCGAATCGCAAATCGCTGGGCATGCAAATGCCCTCTTTATCGCGGCCGGTTCCTTGAAATGCAGGAAGAGGTGCATTGGAAATCGCGCGAGCGATCGATCGACCAGCCTTACCTCAGGAATTCCTGACGTCGTCGAAACATCGCTGCCATTTTTATTTCTCCCGCGCCATTTGTCGTTTCTCTCCGTTTTCCGCCGTAGCCACGAAAAAGTGCGACGCCGTGTCCTTTTTCATAAATAATCGGCCAAGGCAGCGTGTCTTCGCGAAACGAATTTGACGTCTGCCGAATACCGTATTCCGCTCGAAGAACTTTCGAAATTATATTCCGATCTGGCAAATTCCTTTTTATTTCGCTTCCCTTCTCTTGCTTGCTTTGCTTTGTCCTGCTTCGAATCTGAAGCGATGGGTTCTTTTCTATTTTTTTAGAGAAATGTCAAGGGAATTTTATAGTTTATTGGTCTTTTTAAAGGATGTTCAAAAAGGATGTTGTATTGATATATTCACATATTGATATATTGATATGTAGACATACATACATGTATATTGATATCTTGATATGATATGTTAACATATTGATATGCGAACATGTTGATATGTGAACATGTGGATATGTATACATGTTATTGTAGTATGTGAATATGTTGATATGTAAACATGTGATATATGAACATGTTAATATGTGAATATGTTGGTATGTGAACATGTTGATATGTGAATATATTAATATGTGAACACGTTGATATGTTGATACATTGACATATTGAAATGAAGACATATATTAATATGTTAGTATGTCATCATGTTGGTATGTTGACATCTGGACATGTTGACATGTTGATATGTTAATATGTTGACATGTTGATATGTTAATATGTTGACATGTTGATATGTTAATATGTTGACATGTTGATATGTTAATATGTTGATATATTGCTATATCCATATGTGGATGTATTGATATCCTAATATATTGACATGTTAACATATTGACATATTGACATATTGACATATTGACATATTGACATATTGATATATTAATAGACTGATAGATCAATAGATTATTATTATGCTATCCCCTCAAATTATCATATATTCATAAATCCCCATTTCAAGTTCCCCAAATCCCTGATCATCCAAATTAACTAAATGTTTAATCAAACAGAAATGAGCAATTCTCAAGAAATAAACTGGTAGGTTGCACTCACATTATAGTTTCCCTACGGAAGGCAAATTCGTTACCATACATCGATCGATAAAGTAGCAAACTGCAGGACACTTGTTCGCCGTCAGGATACAAAATATCGAGCCATGTCGTAACGTCCATTCGTTTGCCAACTTGAGTTGACACCGTCGTCGATTCTTGGAACGATGAAGTCGAAGGATGTGTCGTGCACTTAGCCGCGCAGTAATTATAGCTGCGATCGATCCCGTAGACCAACGTACAAACCGAAGACCCTGCCGAAGCTTATGGCGATGCCTGGCCGGTCAAGCAATTTAGGGTATTGCCACGTAACTCAATATTGCTGGCACTCGCCCACCATCCATTTAATAGGCTGATCTGCCGGGTGGACCTGCACGGCTACGGGTGTCCCGCTTTATCGAAAAGCAACCGATGCTTTGCTGAGAACGTGCTTCCACTTCACAATGGCTAAAGGCTTTTGGCTGGACAATTTATTGTACTTATTAATACTGGAGAAGTATTACTTGGTACTCGAATTATTAATACTTAAGAAATATTACACGATGCTGAATTTGTGAAAACTTAAGGAGCATTACTTGATATTATTAATACTTAACAAATATTGGTCAATATTCAAGTAATTAATATTTAACACTGAAGCTATCAAACTTGCAACACTGCAACATTGAAACATGGTAGAATTGAAAAATTCATAAATTAAAGCATTTAAAAGTTTTAAAATTGTAGAATTGAAAAACTTTACATTTGAAAAATTGAATAACTCAAAAATTGAAGAATTGAAGAATTGAAAAATTGAAGAATTGAAGAATTGAAGAATTGAAGAATTGAAAAATTGAAAAAGTGAAAAATTTAAAAACGAAAAAATTGGCAATGGGAGAATGTAAAAATAGCAAAATTGAAAACTGGAGTGTCAGAAAATCCGTTCATAAAACAAAACAAAGTACCAGCCAATATATAATTCAAATAATCGCGCAGTATCTAATTGAATATAAGTTTGCATAGAGATTAAAGTTCCAACACGAGATATATCCGAGGTGCATTTAATTAATAATGCTCACAGATAAACCTCAGCCTTTGACACCGCTCAAACGGTGTGCACCTACATTCTCAAGACTTACTGCAGATGTTCTTTGAATACCGCAAATTACTTCATTAAGCAGACTACAAATTCTGATTCATTACGAAGGATAATTTTAGTTTTGTACAAATAGGATTACTTGTGCTTTGACCCGAGAAGTTTGATAACTTACAAGTTAACCGAAACAGGTTGTGGTTGTGGACTCTAAAGAAGGTAAAAATTTAATCAAATAAAGTTTTTCTTTGACCACAATTTTCTAGTGCATGATTAACCATTTTTCGTTTAAAGTATAAGATTAACTTCTTCCGATGTTTGAGAACTTATAGTGGGTCCACCAGGTGCCTTATACAAATTCGAATTTCGTATTTAAATTTTAGAGGAGCTACTATGTTAGGTAGGTAGATGTATAGGTAGAACAAGAATAATATGTATGTGTTGGGATTTTAAAGTCGTTCCAAACAATTAAATGTGTTTGGAGCTATCGAAAACGATATTGAACACGATTATTGTTGATTCCACGACTGACGTCAATGACGATCAAGTATTATGGTCAACGATGAGTTATAGAGCTTTAGTAGTTCCAATCGATTCTATATGTATGTCAAAAATGAGAAAAACGATACAGAAACACTGTCTTTATCGATACAACGTCGATCAACATCGACGACAACAGGTTCCTGTCGACAGATCATTAATAAAATCTATACAGCAAATTTAAGGTGTCTGAGGAGCCTACCCTCAAAATTTCAAGTCGAAAGACCCAATATTGTGGTTTATAGTGCACAGACAAACAAATGCGGATCAACTGCGCGTGGTACATATGTATATGTTACAGAGAAATTATGAAAATAGAAATTTGATGAAATTTCTAAAGTATATCAATTCACTGGATTCATTGGAAGATGTTAAAATAACAACTCAGCCTATTCAAAAATGTCCTGATAGTTTCATTAAACTGTTCTTCAAATACAAATTTCGTCAGAGTTTTATTTCTTTCCATATCTGAACACATTTTTGTACAGTAGGTACTTAATAAAATATTAAAACAGTTAAAGGATTTGATGAAATCACTTGGTTTTCTCAGGGAAATCACCCCACAGAGTTGTCAGTTTATGTGAAGTGATCGTATACCTCAGTGATCAATTTGAAGTGAACAATCCCTATTTTTATCATCTCTCAGCATATATAAATAAACGCACGAACTAGTAAATATTAAAATATGTCGGAAATATAAACCATATCCGAGAAACGCAAAGAACGATCGAAATATCCTTTCCAATCGATTTGTGGAGTCCGAGGATATTTCGTACAGCCGCAATTTAAACTGTATCTTCGAAAACGAGATCTTTAGTCCGAATTGATCAATGTCTACGATTCGATGCGATTTGTTCGACGTCAATTTACGATTCGATTAAACACTACGAGATTGACCCACGATCGGGTCCATCGATTAGTCGTTAGTCAAGGCGGCCCTTAACAGATCACAACCAGCTGCCTGGCATTGTAATTTCGAGCATGAGCTATGCTCTGTTTGCCACTTGTCAACATGTTCCATGTACACATAGATTGTACTGCTTATATGTCTTTATAAGATATTGAAAATTTGCCTCAAGTCGTAAATTCGGAAAAACGAGAAGTTGTTTGGGATGGAGAGACGGGGGAGATTTTGGAGATCTGGGAATTGGGGAAGGTGGGTGTTGAGGGATTGAAGAGTTTGGTAATTTGGAATTTGGGAATTTGGGAGGTTGGAGGATTTGAGAATTTGAAATTTGGGAAATTTGAAGATTGTGGAAATTTGGGAAATTTAGGAAATTTAGGAAATTTGGCAAATTTAAAAAATTTAGGAAATTTGGAAAATTTGGAAAATTTCGGAAATTTGGAAATTTGGGATTTTAGGAAAAGAAGATTTTGAAAATTTAGAAAATTTAGAAAATTTAGGAAATTTAGAAAATTTGAGAAATTTGGGAAATTTGAAAAATTTTGAGATTTGGGAAATTTGGTGATTTAGAAATTATGAAATTTGGATATTTAAGGAATTGGGGATTTCAAAATTTTTTAATATGAAAAATTTGCTGAATTTTGATATTTTGAAAATATCAATATCTTAACTGTTCCGAACTATCAACTAAAAAATTTGAATCTTCACACATTCCTAAACCTAAAAACCTAAAAATTTCACAATTTTAAAAACCTGAAACTAAATAATATCACACTTGAAAATTTGGTAACTAAATATGGATCAATTTCGAAAATCAACACAAAATTATTAAATTTTCCAATTATTCTCTTCGAACTTCCCAATCTCCGTCTTCAAATAAAATATAAATGCAAGTAGAACGTATATCTACATATATATAAAAAGCAAAAATCAACAACTCTAGAAGATAGAAGTACCCTTCCGGCTACCCGGCAATATTCTCCGCTAGCTTAATCATATAAAAAGGTTAGTAATTTAGAAATCCCGAGACAAATTACTTTCTCATTTCCCTAATTATTCCCCCGCAGAACGTTACCCACAAAAATAATCACGAATGTAGCCGGCAAAATTTGTACGCCCGATGTATTCTTGGATTTGCATAATCACACCCCGGTGCATCTGGTTGTCTTGTTCTAGGAAATTCGGCGGTCGATTTTCGTGCGAATTCAATTCTCGAGTAATTTCGAAGCTGCGGTTCCGGTGTCTCGATTCGATCAAACGATAAGCATTCTCCGAGTTATAATCAAATTCTCGGCATCGATCGACAAGTTACGGATGTAACACGGTTTCGAATCGTTCGCAACCAAACAAATTTGCTTATTGTGACACAGGGACGACCACAGACATTTTGCCACCCTGTAATGTAAACCAGATTGATCAATTTTTAAGTAAATTTGTACTTGCATTTTTAAGTGTACGACTTTTTGAATTATCGAGTTAAGAAAATTGGAAGATTGAGGAATTGAGATATTGGGAAATTGGGAAATTGAGGAATTGGGAAATGGGAAATTTGAAAATTTAGAAATTGGGAAATGGGTAATTTGGAAATTGGAAAATTCGGAATTGGGAATTGGGAAATGGGGAATTTGGAAATTCAGAAACTGGGAAATGGGTAATTTGGAAATTGGAAAATTCGGAATTGGGAAATGGGGAATTTGGAAATTGGGGAATTTGGAAATTGGAAAATTGGGAATTGGGGAATTGGGGAATTGGGAAATTGGGAAATTGGGAATTGGGGAATTGGGGAATTTGGAAATTGGGAAATGGGGAATTTGGAAATTGGGGAATTTGGAAATTGGGGAATTTGGAAATTGGAAAATTGGGAATTTTGGAACTGGGGAATTGGGGAATTGGGGAATTGGGGAATTTGGAAATTGGAAAATGGGGAATTTGGAAATTGGGTAATTGGGGAATTGGGGAATTGGGAAATTGGGAAATTGGGAAATTGGGAAATTGGGAAATTGGAAAATGGGGAAATTGAGAAATCGAGTATTTCGAAATTGGGAATTTGAAATTGGGAAATTGGGAAGTTGGGAAATGGGGTATTTCGAAATTGAGAATTTGGAAATTGAGAAATTGGGAAATTGGGAAATTGGGAAATTGGGAAATTGGGAAATTAGGAAATGGTGAATTTGGAAATTTAGAAATTGGGAAATGCGGTATTTCGAAATTGGGTAATTGGGAATTGGGAAATGGGGAATTTGGAAATTCAGAAATTGGGAAATGGGTAATTTGGAAATTGGAAAATTCGGAATTGGGTGTTGCAAGTTCCGTTAAACGTAGATTTTATTATAACATTTAGTTAGTACAGTAGTTGCTCTTTACATACATGTTTCACACTTGCGAGACGCCGAAGGAAGAGAGTGGAGCCTCGCAAGGACCTCTATATCCAGTTATTGCGCGATATATAAATGTGGGAACAAACATCCATCATTGGGAAATGGGGAATTTGGAAATTGGGAATTTGGAAGTTGGAAAATTGGGAATTGGGGAATTGGGGAATTGGGGAATTGGGAAATTGGGAATTGGGAAATTGGGAATTGGGAAATTGGGGAATTGGGGAATTTGGAAATTGGGAAATGGGGAATTTGGAAATTGGGTAATTGGAGAATTGGGGAATTGGGAAATTGGGAAATGGTGAATTTGGAAATTTAGAAATTGGGAAATGCGGTATTTCGAAATTAGGAAATTGGGTAATTGGGAAATGGGGAATTGGGAAATTGGGAAGTGAGTAATATGGAAATTGGGAAATTGGGAAAATTACAAAATTACGAAATTACAAAATTACAAAATTACAAAATTACAAAATTACAAAATTACAAAATTACAAAATTACAAAATTACAAAATTACAAAATTACAAAATTACAAAATGCGAAAACTAAAAAATTAGGAAATGACAAAATTATCTAATTGTAAAATGTACACCATTCCTTTTGAATCAGTCTATACAGAAAAAGAACAATTACTCCATAGACGACCATCACCCCTCAATATCAGAAATGAAAATTGATCCCCTCCGCGATCATCAACATCGATCGATAAAGTATCGAGATTCTTCCTCTTCGTCCCCGTTTCAAAGAACCGTGAATATTTTATCAACGAATTATCGTAATGAACGATCACAATTTCTCACCCTTGGTCTCGAGTGGCTTTAAAGGAAACTTGGTACATTTATTAGCAACGGCTGTCGATACTTACGTCACGTTACTAATTTACAAAGTTCAGTGCATTGTGTTCGGGGGACAATTAAGCTTAATGGCGTCTGTACCCGTAAGATTCTCGCAAAGAACAATGCGCCGATATCGAGCTTTCATTGTCCCCGCCGGATAAGGGAACAATCTCGGACGGGCTAATAATTAAAATAGTTCTGGTGTAACTTCCGGCCGAGTTTCGTTCGACTTCCGAAAGTACACTGGTTCGTGCCTGTTACGAGACCGGATTCTTATTAATCACTTTTGTCTTAATCTCGTTCCGTTCTCATTTAGAATACAGGATAAAACTCCTATTTAAAGCTTTAAAATGAAAATATTCAATTACACGGCGATCAGGTTTCCGCCTGATTAAATTCGAAAAATTTAATATTTTTTACGTGAATGGGATTGAGAGGCGCTAATTATTAATTTAATTAAGTACGTTAGTAATTGCGAACAATAAGAGAAAAAGTTAATATATTAAAATTAAATCATCTGGTGTCTTGATTATCTGATTTATGAAATTGGATTTGTTAATTTATTTATGTTTATTTTTTTGTATTCATAAATTTATTTATATTTGTTTATTTGTACTTATGTATTTATTTGGATGTAGTTTCTTTTATTCTTTAAAATGTTTGTTATTATATTTATAAATTTATTTGCAATTTATTTGTAAAATATTTGTAATTGTAGTTACAAATTTGTTCGCTGCTATTTACTTTTATTTATAAATTTTTGACTTTGTTTAGAGTTTATAAATTTGTAAATGACGGTCAAACAAAAATTACTAAAAAATGTAAATAATCCAGTATAAACATTTAAGATATTGTTGAATATATTATTCCATGTTTATACATATTTGTCATAAACATATTTATAGATATTCTTGATATAAATATACGATATCAAAATAAAAAATGAGATAATAATATTCAACAATGTTTTTAAATATTTATACTGGACATAAATATATTTATAGACATTCTTGATATATTTACATACATCAAAATAAAAAAAAAGATAATGATATACAACAATTTTTTTAAATGTTTATATTTAGCCTGAACGTATATTTATAGAAAAAATTGATTTTGTGTCCAACAGTCGAAGTCCAACTCGGAAAACAAAGTATCCTGGAATTTCGTACTCTCCACGTGGGAGGTTATTTACATGCTGGTGAAGAAATTCCACATTTCGTCGGTCAACTTCAACAAATCTGGTTCAACGGCTATCCATACCTGGAAATAGCAAGGAGTTCAGGAAATTATCAAGCTTCTCATCAAGGTGTAACACCGATCATCAGGGTCACAGGGAAATTTGGTAAAAGGAACCACCCGGTGCATTATCCAGTCACTTTCACGTCGAAACATACGTTTGTTGGGTTACCTGTTCTGAAAGCGTATGTGGAAACAAATATTTACTTTCAGGTAATGTATTTTTTATATTCTTGCTTCTTTTTGTGAAAGAATATTATAATTATATGAAAGCATATAAGATGGAAGTATATAAGATATTTTATTTGATTATGGATGTTTTTGTGAATATTCATTTTTAGTTTGAATTTGTGAAAATATGTATTTGCGTTGGGGGATGATGAAGAATATTATTTTTTCTATGTCTATGATATTATATGTACGTTATGTTATAATTTGTAAATTACTAAATTTTTTATTTCGAAATTTGTTGATTTGTTAATTTCAAATATTTTGATTTTTACAAGTCTGAAAATTAAATTGAAAATTATTTTTACAAGTTTATAGATTATCTTGAAAGTTAAATTTAGAAGTATACAAATTATCTTAGAAACTACATTTACAAGTTTAAAAAATAACTTGAAAATTTTTTCATTTCCATATTTCGATTTTTCTAACCTCAAAAATTTCCAAACTTGAACTTTGAAATTTTTGAAACTTCTCTCCCTTTGTTTAATCAATTTACATTATTAACGTGCATTTTGTGTTATCAAATTAAAAAAAAATAATTACAAACCTTTGTTATGTGTGTATGTGTGTTTCGTATGTTTCACACATATGTGTGTATTTTCATAAACACATATATGTGTTTCCTCATATTAAATCCTACAATTCCACAAAATTTATTTGATTTAACTTATCATATATATACAAAAAAATTTCACAAGATTTATTTAATTCAACTTATCACATATAAACAAGAATAAAACAAAAATTTCAAAAAACAAAATTACACATAAAAAATAGATATGTATGACGTACATGTACATAATAAATTACTTGATTTTTCAATTAAGTCATAAAACATCCCACAAAGAACATCAAAATATTTCAGAATCTCGTGTATCAAACTTTCCCTTCCAGCATAACATTTATAAGAGCCGCGTTATATCGCTGATTCGTACAAGAGGGCGTAAAATTCGGTCAAACGGTGGAACGTGGTTAAATATTCTGCAAACGACGAAGGTGGTCAAGTTTGGTCGACATTTCGAAATTTCGAAGGCCACAAAAGAAATGAAATGTCAACGGTGACGCGTAGCCACAAAAGGTTAGCCCAATTAGACCGGTTTCCTGACCGGTGCTCGATTCGATGCGCAAACTCTGGATTAATCATGCCATGTGTCACGTGGTTTCACGTTCAGAAATCCAATCATTCCATACGATTCTTTCGTAGATATCACGAGTGACGGACAAACATCTCTAACTGTTACCTTCGTAATTACGATATTTGCTAATTGACGGATTTTCTGCTTTTTTCGGCTGTCTTCTCGTTGAATTTCAGCGCGCGGTCTTTGATATTCGGGAAAATGTACAATATCAGTTTTCGATCGATTGGACGTATTTTTTAGATTGTACACAACGAATGTTAGATTTGATTGGGATGATAGAACTAAAAATTTTAGAATGTAGAAGGTATATTTTTAGTTTGGAAAATTTGGAACTTGTTATTATGAAAATTTGTAAAAATTGAATACGTATGAAAATTTGAAAAAATTGAATACGTATGAAAATTTCGAAAAATTGAATATATAAAAAAATTTGAAAAAATTAAATATAAATGAAGATTTTGAAAAACTGAATACATATGAAAATTTAAAAAAATTGAATATATATGAAAATTTAGAAAAAATTAGATATATGAACATTTAGAAAAATTGATCTATAACCACAATTCCCCAATTTCAAAATTATCAAGCTTCTAATTTAACAGTTATAAATTTTGCAATTCTTATACTTCAAATTTTTCAATAATTAAAATCTTTAAATTTGCAAATTTGGGTATTTGTAAATTTCTGACATCGTAATTTTTAAATTTAGATATTTTCAAAGAATTGAATGTATGAAAATTTGAAAACTTGTCAATATGAAAATTTTGATAAGTTAAATATGTAAAAGTCGAAAAGTCTCAAAATGTGAAAATCTGAAAATCTGAAATTCTGAAATTCAGAAATTCTGAAATTCTGAAATTCTGAAATTCTGAAACTGAAATTCTGAAATTCTGAAATTCTAAAAATCTGCAAAACCAAAAATGTAAAAATGCAAAAATCCAGAAATCCAGAAATCTAGAAATCCATAAAAACAGAAATCCAGAAATCCAAAAATCCAGAAATCCAAAATTCTGCTAAACCGAAAATCTAAAAATATATAAATCTAAAGATCTGCAAAACTAAAAATCTAAAAATCTGAGAATCTATGAACTGCATTTTATGAAAATCCCCCCAAAATTCAAAAATATCCTTTAAAACTTAATTTAAACATTTCTATTTTTAACTTCACAGTGCCTTAAACAAATTCATCAATCCGTTAAGAACTTATTGATCGTCTAATACGGTATTCAAACATGTCATTATAGCTAAATGAATAATTTATCGTCTTTCAGTTCAAAACACGCGAACCTAGTGGATTGATTCTGTTCAACGCCGGTCGAGAACGTGATTTCATCGCGGTGGAATTGGTGGACGGACACATTCACTATGTATTCGACCTAGGTGATGGTCCTGTCAAGGTCAGAGATAACTCGAGATCCCGATTGAACGATGGAAAATGGCACGCTGTCAGCATAGGAAGACCAGCACCTAAAAGACACACGCTCGCTGTCGATGACCATGTCACTGCTGTGAACAGTCGGGGTAGCAACGAGAATCTTGACCTAGATGGAATACTGCATATTGGTAAGTAAATTGTATTTGCATTTTGATGTTGGAGGAAACGATAGATGGAAAAAGTAGGTTATTTCGGAGGTCAAGATGGAACGATACTAAATAGTATCTCATTACTAGGCGATGGTTATTTAAGTTGTTGTTAGATCAAATATTCAAAATTTTAAATTTGTACATTTTTTAATTACATTTTAAGTACATTTTTTAATTTTAATTTCTATATTTAATTAATTTCTAAATTCCAAACTTTTCAAATGACGAAACTTCTAAGCTCGGAAATTGTCAACTTTCCATGTTACTAAATTTTTAATTTTTCAAGTTCCACAAATTCCAGAAATTCCCAAAACTCAAACGCCAGATCTTCAAACCTTTGAAACTTTCAAATTCCCAAATCCCCAAATTTTCAAATTTCTAAATCCCAAAATTCCACAGATTCCAAATTCTCAAATTCCCAAATTTCGAAATCCCCAAAATTCCCAAATCCCCAAATTCCCCAAATCCAAAAATTCCCAAAATTCCCAAAATTCCCAAAATTCCCAAATTCCCAAATTCCCAAATCTCCAAAATCCCCAAATTCCTAAATTCCCAAATCTCCAAAATCCCCAAATCACTAAATTCTCAAATCTCCAAATCCCCAAATCACAAAATTCTCAAATCTCCAAAATCCTCAAAATTCCCAAAACCCCCAAAATCTCCAAAATCCCCAAAATTCCCAAAACCCCCAAAATCCCCAAAATTCCCAAAATCCCTAAATTCCTAAGTTACCCTATATTTTCAAATCTCCCAATCCACATATCTTCATTGGTATTTGGTCAAAAGTTAAATTTGAAGAAACGAATAAATAATGCATCTGATGTATAATACAGTGGCTATCAGTTAATAGAGTCTTCGTAATATGCGTACCTCTTCATTAGTTAAACCTTCAGCTACTTAGTGGAATAATTTATAATCGGATAAAATTGAATACCAAGTTTCGGTGAATATTCACTGATCACCCAAATATAGGTTAGGTCAAAGTAGCAAAGTATTTCACGTGACATAATACCTTGAGGTCGGGAGACTCAAACTTCCAATGGCATCAAAATTTTCAAAATGACTAATTACATCAATATTTATTTATTACAAGTGCAAAATTTACATGATTAGTGAAATTATAACAATGTACTATGTTTAGTGTACAGAGAATATACATATTTATGACAAGTTAGAAAGCTGTTAATATAATATTATGATTTATATATTTATGATTTACATATTACATGATTTATACATTTATGATTCACATATTACATATTACATGATTTATATATTTATGGTTTACATATTACATATTACATGATTTATATCGTTCACATATTACATATTTCATGATTTATACATTTATAGTAAGTTAGTGAAGTTGTTAATATAATTTTGAAAAGCAATACTGGTTTAAAAAAAATTGTCTAAAGAGTTCAGCTTATTGTGTGACTTTCTGATGTGGTAATAATAATTGTTTTAAACATAAATTACGTTTGAAGAATAAATGCAAATAAGTGCAAATAAGATTACAGTTATAAATACTCAAAATAAAGAATTTATTCTTGAATCATTATTCATGTTATTTATCTTTTCAAGTGTTTACTTATATCTACATTGTTGTATGTGTCATTCACTACAACTTTATCATATGAAGTTCAAAATACATCGTTTACAATGTTAATAACTGACGTAAAAAAGGGTAAAGATATTCTTGAATATCTTGTGCACTTTGATCAGTGTATTATTCTTTATATGTATATTTCTTTCTTTAATTATAAATTAAATGTACAAATACGTTTATGCCTTTTTATTATATGCAATGTTTTAGGTTATAATTTTGTAATACACAATGTGAAAAATACAATAATATTTATAACATTGCAATATAAAAAACACAATAATATTTATAACATTGCAATATAACAAACACAATAATGTTTATAATATCCCAAAGTGAAAAACAGAATAATATTTACAATATCACAATATAAATAACACAACAATATTTATAAAATACAATAGGAAAATATGTATAATATTTCATCTACATTACGTTGCCATATTTCCTTGTGAATTTTCATACACTAAAATCCCCCTTTATACTTTCGTACAAAAAAGAATTTGAAATAGTCGCAGTATCACATCACAAAACAATGAAACACAATCTATAGTTTAAGCACAACGATTCAAATAATAAAATATTATACTATAGATAGATATTTAAATGGAACAAAAACTCGTTGTAAAGTATCGTCTAGACTTGCCCGCGGGGCTAAAAGCGTGCCGATACTTCCACCAGGAAATATTGCTTTATGAATCACGAAGGAATTTCGAAAAGCACGAAACGATAAATCAGTCGGATACAGGGATTGGTTTTATCGATACATCGAACTCCCAGATAAGGTCTGAGAATCGGAAATCGACGGACACTTCGTAATAACCGAATGAAGTCATCGATCAGACGTATCGATGAATAAACAGTTTTAAGAATGTTAGCTGTTTTTGTAAGAATCATTCGTTTTGCAAAATATAATGTGACATTTAACAGATTTTGTCAATTTTAATTTTAGAATTGAAAAACGTGCATTATTACATCAAATTAATTATTTAGACGACACATAACCCCTTAAGATGAGTGTCCCGCGGCGGCCATCTTGTTTACATTAGCATCTCACTCATGCACCTTCGAAAATTCGACTTTATTCAGTATAGAGTATTTATTGCTGTCTAAAGCGACCAGAGCACCCTGTAGTGAAGTTCACTGATGGGTGCTGCATTCGTAAAAACTTCATTTTCGCAATATTCGAGCGTTAAAGTTGAATCTACGAAAATCGAGTCGTCTCTCTCACACCAATGCGATGTGCGAAGCAGACGAGGATAAATGAAATCGAAAACCTTCAGCAAAAACATGAAATAAATTAATCAAATAAAATATATATTAACCCCTTGGCTACTGTGGGCGCCTATAGGCGCTTAGAAATTTTGTGTTTGTATTACTGAGAGCACCTATAGGCGCCCACTTTTATACCAACAGAGTTTTTTCCTAGTGATTAAAAAGTTTTTATAAAAAAGAGTTATGACGGCGTGTTATAACATTTGTCATTTGTATTATCCTTTGTACATAAAGGAAGGATAAAAAAACTGTATAGAAAGGCTTTAGCTTTGCTTTTTATAAATAAGAATATCTGACTTTTTATTATAATAAATAAGACCATAATCACATTTCTCAGAAAAAATCACCGTAGCGAAAGGGTTAAACAAACATTCATTTCAGGGAAAAGTCGCATTTGAAAAAATGTTACGAAAATTTGTTTTGGGCGAAAAATAAATAAAATCGAAAAACTGTAATGAAAGCACCAAATAGACGAAGGATGTTATTAAGTAAAAAATATTTATTTTAGAGGAGTTTAGTTTGGGAAGAGTTACATTAGAAAAAGTTTTACAAAAATTACGTTCGAAAAAATTGATCAAAAGTTACGCTGAATAAAGTTTATTTTGGAAGAAAAATAAATATGGCTGCAGGAAATAAATAAATGAAATGAACGAATAAATAAATTATACTGACGAAAATACTAGTGTATTTCTTATTTTAGATTTAAAAATTTATACAAATTCTTCCTGAAGCCAGTGTTGTTTTCCAGTGAAATGAATAATTAATGCATGATTTATTTTATCGTATGAATTTCACTTTATCTTACAAATTAAATTTAGACCATGAAACGATAAGTGTAGCGATAATTACAGAGAGCGAAAAATATATTTTATTCGTATTTTAGATTATTAATAATCATTCTCGAAGAGATGAAAACCTCGGAGAATCGTGTAATTTTTTATTCACAAACGACATGATAGAAAGTTTCAATGTATTGAAAATTTTATTTATCAAAAAATAGATACATAAATATACAATGAATTGACACAAATCGGTAAAAATTTATAAATCGTTTCGATAAATTCAATTTCTTTCATCAAATTTTATGCAGATGAATTACGAGATGCATCAAATTTTGTAGTTAAAAATAATTTTCTTCGTTGAAATATTGATTCTCGCAATACGTGTCAAACATTTCCAAAATAAAATTATTTTAGTAACGAATAAAATTTGCATTCCACCGTTATTTGTCCGTTTCCACACATACATTCATATATGTGACGATGTTTTTTCGTCTACGAAAATGAATTTTCTACCATATTATTTTTAACATTTTTAAATATATATATATTACATATTTTGCATAATTCTGAGATTTAATAATTTTATTTCACTGTTCATCATTTTTACTGTTACGTTAAGTAGTAACAGCTTTCGTTAAAAATATATTTGTTTACAATTAATTGCTGTCAGGGGCGTAACTGGACGTCATCAAATCCCCAAATCCCCAAAATTCATAAATTTACAAATTGACTATTCTCAAAGAACTGAAAAATTCTCAAATCCCCAATACTTCAAATCCCCAAATGCCCAAATCACAAAATTGCCAAATCCCCAAATCCCTAAAATTCCCAATTTCCCAAATTTCCAAATACCTAAATCCACAAATCCCCAAAGTCCCCAAAATTCCTAAAATTCCCAAATCCCAAAATTTCCAAATCTCAAATTTCACAAATTTTAAACTTCCCAAATCCCAAAATTTTCAAAATCCCAAATTTTCAAATCTCCAAATCCTCAAAATTCCCAAAATTCTCGAAATTCCTAAAATCCCCCAAATTTCCAAAATCCTCAAAATTTTCAAATCTCACCCACCCTGTAAATCCCCAAATCCTTAAATACCTCAAATTTTCACATTCTTAAATTTCCAAATCCCTAAATTCTTAAATTAACCTACATTTTTAAATTTTCCAATCTAAAATTCTTTATTAGGATTTCGTCAAAAGCTATTTTTGAAGAAACGAATAAATAATGCATCTGATGTATAATACAGTAAATCAGGGCAAAAATTGCCATTTATTTTCAAATAAAAAGGAGCGATTTATGAATGAATTAATAATTCTTCGCCATCATCTTGCGTGAGATTATATTAAATTGTACATTTTTGCTTATATCGTAAAGGACATTTCTGCGTATATAGAATGCTTATTCGGGAAAATTTTGCTCAATTTTCCTACATTGACCTTTGTCGTCAGCTTTATAACCTGCATTACACGTATTCCGTAATGTTCCACCAATGATACTCTTGTGTACAAGTGTATCACTGTCATCATCCTTAGCGTTATTGAAATCACCCCTCACATTAGTGGCACCCTCCTGTTCATCATCGTCATCATCCTTGAAAATAATTCTGTCTTCATCCTCGTTGGACTTGTCCCGATTACGAATTGTATTAACAACTCGTCCGTTGTCCCATGATCCAGTAGTCCTACTCTCTACGGTGATTAAAAATTGCGACACAAATAGAACGAACATAAATGTCATCGAAAGGGACATATTAATCGATGAGCTCCTCATAATAACTCAGTAATTGATATGCGGAGTATCGATGACTTAATCCTGGTTGTAATGTGGTTAGATTTGCTGAGCTTCGAGGAAATCCCTTCTTTGTTTGCTCTGTGAATAAACGAGTAAAACACTGTTACTTTTTAAAACTGCGTATCAGCAAGTGATGGGTCAATTTTTTTAATGGAAGGTAGGAGACGTTGAGAACTTTTCATTAAATTCTTTAAGTTTACGTAAAACTTACTTTTAAAACTTTACGTTTTTTCACAATTTGTTAATTTCCAGTGTTCATGTGCACAAATTTTCAGATGCATTTCTGTATTTTTAGGAAGTTTTGTGATTCTGTTCTTAACAACTAAAAGTTTTCGAAGGACCTAATTTCTGAAATTCTATATTTTCTAATACTTAAATTCATAATGTGGCAAAGTCCACAATTTTTTAAATTTTGAACTTCTAAATACCAGATTTTCAGAATTCTAAAATTTAAAAACTTTGAAATAACCAAATTTCCAAGTAACCAAGTTCCAAAGTTTGCAAGTTTGCAAGTTTGCATGTTTGCAAGTTTCCAAGTTCCCAAGTTCTCAAATTTCAAACTTCTCAAATTCCAAAATTCTCAAATTTCTACATTCTCAAGTTCCCAAATTCTTAAATCCCCAAATTTCTAAATTCCCAAATTCTCAAACCTCCAAGTTTTCAAATTCCCAAATTCTCAAATCCCCAAATTATCAAATTCCAAAACTCAAATTCCAAAATTCTTAAATTCCAAAACTCTCAAATAATCCCCAAATTCTCAAATTCCAAAACTCTCAAATTCCAAAATTCTTAAATTCCAAAACTCTCAAATCCCCAAATTCTCAAATTCCAAAACTCTCAAATTCCAAAATTCTTAAATTCCAAAATTCTCAAATCCCCAAATTCTCAAATCCCTAAATTTTCACATTAACAAAATTCTCAAATCCCCAAATTCTCAAATTCCAAAATTCTAAAATGCCCACATTCTCAAATTCCCGAATTCTCAAGTTTAAAAATTCTCGAATTCCAAAACTCTCAAATTCCAAAATTCTCAAATTCCTAAATTCTTATATTGCCAAATCCTCAAGTTCTCAAATCCCTAAATCTCTAAAATTCCCAAATCCCCAAAATTTCACAATTTCCGTATTCTCATATTCTCAAATCCCCAAGTTCTAAATTTCTAAAATCCCATATTCAAGAATCCTCGAATTTCACCTAATTCGCACCTCGAATTTCACTTCGAATTTTACCCATCATTGTCCTCTATTAAAAATCAACGCAATTCCACAAATTCTCTACAGTCATAAACATATAAAATAGCTACTACACTCACCAGAAATTGTCTTAATTACTCAAATATTTGAATCACTAAAACCAGCAGAATCCGTCACTGAGAACTGCGTCCACGCGCGTAAACACTGCTTGTGAGATGCAAATTTGGCCTGCCTCCTCGATCCTCTTTCACTGACTTTTGATTCTTTCTTTAACAGCCGTAAAATAACAGCTTTTATATCGTCTACAAACTAATTCCCCACCTTTCTTCACTTTCCTGTTATTATGATAATGAGATGAAGGTCATGTGTTAATAAACTGGTCGATACATATGCGTTATCTTCGTCTTATGTTGAGCATCGCTTTCCGTCGAAAAAAAATTTACATCCGAAACAAAATCTTACTGGTTTATCACTGAAATTAGCTCAGTAGTTAAAATAACTTGTTTTGAGACTTTATACTGCGAAGTTTGAAGAATGCTTTTATGCAAAAGGATGTTTCATTCAAATTGATCACACCTTCGGAGATGTTGATATGGAAAAATGTGTTAGACAAATGTTCTAGTGTTTCAATAAATAGCAGTGTAATAATAAATAGAAGTGTACTTCGACAAATAGAACAAAGTGTACTTCAATAAATAGAAGTGTATAGTAAGTTACTATAAATAAATAGAAGTGAAGTAATTAGTAAAGTTAAATAAATTAGTGGTTAAATAGATCTGAGTTTGGTATGAATAACTTTGACTATAAATTAATAGAAGTGAAGTACTAATTAGTAAAGTTAAATAAATCAGTGGTTAAATAGATCTGAGTTTGGTATGAATAACTTTGACTATAAATAAATAGAAGTGAAGTACTAATTAGTAAAGTTAAATAAATCAGTGGTTAAATAGATCTTGAGTTTAATGTGAATAACTTTGACTATAAATAAATAGAAATGAGGTACTAATTAGTAAAGTTAAATAAATCAGTGGTTAAATAGGTCTTGAGTTTAGTATGAATAACTTTGACATCACGTAAGGAAGGTTGGCTTTTTACGTGTAGTTTAATAATGGAATTTATTCTGATTTATTTGAAAACAATACTCACCTACTTAGAAGCAATTTATTTACAACATACAAGCTAAACATATACATCTCAAATTCGTTTTAATACAATTTAAACATATGTGGAACAAGTTTATTCAAACATAACCTAAACATCAACCTAACCTAACTTAAATATGCCACGAAATTTGAGTACGACTTAAACGTCTGTGATACAAATTTATTTAAGCAAACAGCATTATTAATTATCTTTAATGGCAAAAAATGATCAGAATAAAATATATCGCGTTTAAGGTTATACAAAGTCAACTGGTTATCTACATGATTTAGTAAATTTTCAAATCGCCAAGTACTCATTTGAAATTTCTAGCTTCTATAACTTCAAAATTCCTACAAAACTTTGTTTCAATTTTACCTCCAAAACTTTCCCTCAAAAAATTTCCACATATGATAAATATACCAATCACCAAAAATCACTAAAGAATTTTCATTTCAACACTTCAATGGACATCCTCGCAGTCAAACGTTGCCACCGACCGGCAACATTCCTCAAGGATTAATTTATAGAAACTTTATGTAAATTCACGAAATTATTTCTCAAGAATTAATTTAAAGAAACTTCATGTAAATTCACGAAATAATTCAACACGCGAGAACGCATAAAACAAACGAAAACAACAACACATTTAATATAATATGTTTGTGTGATAATTATTAAAGTAGTCATCACATAAAAGGCCAATAACCTTAGCATCACACATATGTGTGAACGAACACTACAATTGTTCCACAACAATTGTACACATGTGTGAGCACCCATTAAAGTGTTAATTTTTCCTGCGAGGCTTCTTGACTTTCCTGTTATGAAGATACTCCAAGACAGGGTCAGCAGAGCTAATATCAACCGCAGGTTTGCACTCATTGTTGTAATCCAACCCATATCCCTCAGGACACTCTCTCGGAGGTACCTGAATGATGTGTCTGAAACTGAGTCCCTCACTATTTCCCATCTTCGCTGATAATTGACGAGTTTCTAAGTTATTAGGATTTCCTATTTTGTATTCGATCCTGGAGGATAACGCTTCACGAGGGGCGATCTCCAGATTTGGAGATCGACGTGTTCTACACTGGACACCTATTAATGCGAGGTCCAGAATAACCAGAGCAAAGAGCACGGTGGCCAGATTTGGTATTTTGAACGAGGTCTTCATGGTTCGATAATGTGCGGAGCTGATTTGATACTGATTGTACGGTCGAGTTAATTCTGTGAATGAATAAATATTTTGTAGAAAACTTTGGACGTATATAAGATATGTGTAGAATGTGATATGATGTATGTATATTAGCGCTTTGATGGTCAGTGTACTCGCAAATTTTCAAATTCTGAAACTGCTTAGTTTTAAAATTTAAGATTCGGAAATTTTCAAATTCCAAAATTCTCAAATTTCAAAATTTTCAAATTCCAAAATTCGCAAATTCAAAAATTCTCGAATTCTAAAATTCGCAAATTCCAAAATTCTCAAATTCCAATGTTCTCAAATTCCAAAACTCGTAAATTCCAAAATTCTCAAATCTCAAAGTTCTCAAATTCCAATATTCCAAAATTCTCAAATTCTCAAATTCCCAAATTCTTAAATCCCCAAATTCTCAAATTCCAAAACTCGCAAATTCCAAAATTCTCAAATTCCAATATTCCAAAATTCTCAAATTCTTAAATCCCCAAATGCTCAAATGCCCAAATTCTCAAATCCCCAACCTCTCGAATCCCCAACTTCTCAAATCCCCAAATTCCCAATTCTCGAACCATACAAAATTAAAAATCCCCAAATTCTCAAATTCGCAAATTATTAAATTTCCAACTACAGAAACTTCTAAATTTAAGATCTCTCGAACAAACACGTGATCTGTTTATACCCATCACTACCTTAACATCATAACACACAATCTTAATGGTTTCAAAAGTATCAAATAATAATCAAGTATAAATAAGGGAATGTATATAGAATACCTGTATTGCACCAAGACAGTTTAAACAACCCGTTTGAAACCAGTTTCCCATATTCCAACGCAGCATTTGAATTCAAATGGCCAGATTTATATGCAGTTTCTTGTAACCTTAAAACTAACCTCTACTCCTTTTATGTTTGTAACATATCACAGATAAACCCCACACTAATAAACTTGTCGATAAAAGGAACCATTATTGTTGAAAAACAAATAATTAAAAATAATTGTCACTGTTAATAATACTAATAAACGTTTTTGCTATAATTTGCAACGATTAGAACTCACGAATTCGTGAACATAGATGTCACATAAAATTTTATGAAAATTCTTGAGACGCGTTTGGTCGTGACATTAGAGTATTACAGACATTGATTTTATTATTGTGATAAATAAGTTTGTTCAGCAGAATGATTTAATAATATCGTTTATCAAATAATAAAGAAATAAACATTCGTGAAGACTTTATAATTTTATAAATCATTTTTTATAATCACTTTACAATCATTTTTATTTGAAAGTATAAGTATATTTTTAAAATGATAACGTAATTCTGTATTTATGTTTTTGAAACATTTTATTCATTCCAGAAATACATGAAGGGTTAACATATTCTTATAAATGAAAGGCTAAATTGTTTTTGTTAAAATTTTTATACGTAAACTGAATATTAGGTGGGTATACATAAATTGATATTTACAATTTTACGGTCAGGGACAATTTTCTTCAAATATTTTTTTTCAATATATTAAAATTTTGTTAAAGTATTTGTTTCTAATATATTAGAATTTTCTTGAAGTATTTTTTTCTAATATATTAGAATTTCTTTCAAGTTTTTTTTTTATATGTTTTGAAGACATAAAGTGTTTTCTTCAGTATAACAATTTTTTCTCATATCCCCAAATTCTCAAATTCCAAAATTCCCAAATTCCCAAATTCCCAAATTCCCAAATTCCCAAATTCTCAAATTCCCAGATTCCCAAATTCTAAAATTCCCAAATTCCCAAATTCCCAAATTCTCAAATTCCCAAATTCCCAAATTCCCTAATTCCCAAATCTCCAAATTCTCGAAATTTCCAAATTTTGTACCTGACAAGTTTATTTGAACACAACTTTACCACATATAGTAGAAGTTTATTCGATTATAACCTAAACATGTGTATCAGAAAATTATTTGAAGAAAACGTAAACATACATAACAAAAATTAATTTAAACACTATTTAAACATAACACACATTTATTTCAATACAATTTACACATATGTTGCACAGAATTTAAATACAATCTACATGTATGTAACACTATTTAAATATACGTAACATACATTTATTTCAACACAATTTACGCATATGTTGCACAAATTTAAATACAATCTACATGTTTGTAACACAAATGTATTTAAGTAGACAACATTATTAATCCTCTGCAGTGATGTAGTCAGAAATAAAAGGACTGTTCAAAATGGACTTTTATTAAATCAGTGCACTAACAAAACTACAATCGTGTCACTAAACTTCTCTGCAGCGGTGATGTGCGAATACTTGCCCAGGTGGGCATTTGGGGGGGATTGGGGATGTTCTAAGGATATGTCTGTAAGTAAGTGTCATACCATTAGCATCCCTCAAACTAACTGCATCTGGAGATCCTTCACGTTCGTCGATTCTATTAGCAGCACTTCGTTCATCTAATGATCGACGATTCTTACCCTCGATGCTGATCGACAGTTGCATTATAAGTAGGACAAGTAGAACACTTGTCAAAAATGACATACCAATTGATGAACTCTTCATTGTGATGTGGTGAGGAATAATAGAAATTTGGATAAATTGATTGTGATTGATATAAAAACTGAAGATATTATTGCTGGTATGTGTCCAACTCGATAAATATCCAACTTTTAAGTTTGCGAAAAATTCAAGGTTTTACTCTGTAAATAAATAAGTCGGCACTATTATTGTTTTTCTTAAAATATCAGTGCATAGGTAGGCATTATCGAGTATATTTGATTATTAAATTAGTATTATTTATGCGTAATTCGAACCCGCACAGAAAAGCGCCGCGTAAAATTCGTTCCTAAGAGCTTAAATTTCAAAACTTTCATAGCTTTCAACATTTTCAAAAATACTCAGTATGTAATTACTGAATGGTGACCAAAGTTCAATGCAATCAAATTCTACAATTCACAAATTCTCAAATCCCCAAATTCTCAAATCCCCAAATTCTCAAATTCCAAAATTCTCAAATTCCCAAATTCCGAAATTCCCAAATTCCCAAATTCCCAAATTCTAAAATTCCCAAATTCTAAAATTCCCAAATTCTAAAATTCCCAAATTCTAAAATTCCTAAATTCTCAAATCCCCAAATTCTCAGATTCCAAAATTATCAAAACCCTACATTCTAAAATTCCCAATTTCTCGAATCCCCACATTCTCAAATCCCCAAATTCTTAAATCCCCACTCTCAAATCCCCAAATTCTCAAATTCCAAAATTCTCAAATTCCCAAATTCCGAAATTCCCAAATTCTAAAATTCCCAAATTCTAAAATTCCTAAATTCTCAAATCCCCAAATTCTCAGATTCCAAAATTATCAAAACCCCAAATTCTAAAATTCCCAATTTCTCGAATCCCCACGTTCTCAAATCCCCAAATTCTTAAATTCCCACTCTCAAATTCCAAAATTTTCAAATTCCCAAATTCTCAAATTCCCAAATTCTCAAATTTCCAAATTCCCAAATTCCCAAATTCCCAAATTCCCACATTCCCAAATTCCCAAATTCTAAAATTCCCAAATTCTAAAATTCCCAAATTCTAAAATTCCCAAATTCTAAAATTCCCAAATTCTAAAATTCCCAAATTCTAAAATTCCCAAATTCTCAAATTCTCAAATTCCCAAATTCCCAAATTCTCAAATCCGCAAATTCTCAAAATTTCAAAATTCTTAAATCCCCACTCTCAAATCCCCAAATTCTCAAATTCCAAAATTCTCAAATTCCCAAATTCCGAAATTCCCAAATTCTAAAATTCCCAAATTCTAAAATTCCTAAATTCTCAAATCCCCAAATTCTCAGATTCCAAAATTATCAAAACCCCAAATTCTAAAATTCCCAATTTCTCGAATCCCCACGTTCTCAAATCCCCAAATTCTTAAATTCCCACTCTCAAATTCCAAAATTTTCAAATTCCCAAATACTCAAATTTCCAAATTCCCAAATTCCCAAATTCCCAAATTCCCACATTCCCAAATTCCCAAATTCTAAAATTCCCAAATTCTAAAATTCCCAAATTCTAAAATTCCCAAATTCTAAAATTCCCAAATTCTAAAATTCCCAAATTCTAAAATTCCCAAATTCTCAAATTCTCAAATTCCCAAATTCCCAAATTCTCAAATCCGCAAATTCTCAAAATTTCAAAATTCTTAAATCCCCACTCTCAAATCCCCAAATTCTCAAATTCCAAAATTCTCAAATTCCCAAATTCCGAAATTCCCAAATTCTAAAATTCCCAAATTCTAAAATTCCTAAATTCTCAAATCCCCAAATTCTCAGATTCCAAAATTATCAAAACCCCAAATTCTAAAATTCCCAATTTCTCGAATCCCCACGTTCTCAAATCCCCAAATTCTTAAATTCCCACTCTCAAATTCCAAAATTTTCAAATTCCCAAATTCTCAAATTCCCAAATTCTCAAATTTCCAAATTCCCAAATTCCCAAATTCCCAAATTCCCACATTCCCAAATTCCCAAATTCTAAAATTCCCAAATTCTAAAATTCCCAAATTCTAAAATTCCCAAATTCTAAAATTCCCAAATTCTAAAATTCCCAAATTCTAAAATTCCCAAATTCTCAAATTCTCAAATTCCCAAATTCCCAAATTCTCAAATCCGCAAATTCTCAAAATTTCAAAATTCTTAAATCCCCACTCTCAAATCCCCAAATTCTCAAATTCCAAAATTCTCAAATTCCCAAATTCCGAAATTCCCAAATTCTAAAATTCCTAAATTCTCAAATCCCCAAATTCTCAGATTCCAAAATTATCAAAACCCCAAATTCTAAAATTCCCAATTTCTCGAATCCCCACGTTCTCAAATCCCCAAATTCTTAAATTCCCACTCTCAAATTCCAAAATTTTCAAATTCCCAAATTCTCCAATTCCCAAATTCTCAAATTTCCAAATTCCCAAATTCCCAAATTCCCAAATTCCCACATTCCCAAATTCCCAAATTCTAAAATTCCCAAATTCTAAAATTCCCAAATTCTAAAATTCCCAAATTCTAAAATTCCCAAATTCTCAAATTCTCAAATTCCCAAATTCCCAAATTCTCAAATCCGCAAATTCTCAAAATTTCAAAATTCTTAAATGCCCACTCTCAAATCCCCAAATTCTCAAATTCCAAAATTCTCAAATTCCCAAATTCTAAAATTCCCAAATTCTAAAATTCCTAAATTTTCAAATCCCCAAATTCTCAGATTCCAAAATTATCAAAACCCCAAATTCTAAAATTCCCAATTTCTCGAATCCCCACGTTCTCAAATCCCCAAATTCTTAAATTCCCACTCTCAAATTCCAAAATTTTCAAATTCCCAAATTCTCAAATTCCCAAATTCTCAAATTTCCAAATTCCCAAATTCCCAAATTCCCAAATTCCCACATTCCCAAATTCCCAAATTCTAAAATTCCCAAATTCTAAAATTCCCAAATTCTCAAATTCTCAAATTCCCAAATTCCCAAATTCTCAAAATTTCAAAATTTTCATAGCTTCATATTTTTCAACATTTTCAAAAATACTAATTTTGTAATTATCGCATAGTTACCAAAGTTCAATGCAATCAAATAAGAATAAAAGAACGAAAATATACCTCTGCTGTCTGGAGACAACCCATCACAGATTAGCTCAAACATATGTGTTTGAATTTGAACTGCAATACCCAGATTTATATGCAGTTTTCTGCAACCTTGAAACTAATCTCTACTTTTTTAATATTTTTAGCATGGCACAGATAAACGCCATACTATAATAAACTTGTCGTTAAAAAAATCTATTATTGTTGAAAAACAAGTAACTAAAAATAAATTTCGTTGTTGAAAAACAAGTAACTAAAAATAAATTTCGTTGTTGATAATACTAATAAAAGTTCTTTTCGTGATTTGCAGCGATTAGAATTCTCGAATTCGTAAATATTGTTTCTCACGAAGAGTTTAATAAAAATTCATGAGACAATATATTGGTTTTATTATTCTAGCGTATTGTATTTGTTCAGGCGGAAAGATTTGAACACATTCTTTATGAAGCACTGAAACACAGAAAATACGTAACAATTTTGCTTTGAGATTGTGTTTATTCAAGAGTATAAATATATTTTTAAATGAAGGCCATAACAGAGTTCTGAAACATTTTATTTATTAAAGAAATTGCATGAAGGATTTAAATATTTTTATTCTGATGAGTTAGTTTTCGTTAAAGTGCGTGGGTGAACTAAATGTGTAGGTGTACATAAATTTAAATTGGTTTTTTCTTGCCAAAAAGAATTTTCTTCAAGTATTTTCTTGAATATATTCACACTTTCCTCAAGTATTTTCTGAATACATTATCATGTTCTTCGAATATTTTCTTTCACATGTTGAAGTATGAAATGTGAAGTATTTTCTTCAATATATTGAAGTATGGTCTATGAAGCATTTTCTTTAATATATTGAAGTATGGAAAATGAAATATTTTCTTCGATATATTGAACCATTTTCTTCAATGTATAAAAACTACGTAAAAGCTGTGCAATGTAATGTACTGTAAAAGCTGTGCAATTGACACGTATACGTATGACACGTACACACACACACGTATGTGAGTATTAATGAACAATCGCCAAGTATAATTATTTTGATTGATCAGTGTAGTCAATAGAATTTGTTTTCTTGCAAATGAAGAATATGTAATTTTGGCTGCCTGCCATTCGAGTATGCAATATTATATAATTGCACTCTCAATATAACATATGTATATAATATTTATATTATAGTATGAATATTTTATATCACATTGTAGACAGTATTACGTCAATAATTATATATTAATATTATTTATAACACTAGTATAAAATGATAGTGTTGTGCCATATTTTGTGTTATACAATATTACACAATATTTTACTATATCAGAATATTCCACATATACTATTTAAACAAAATAAAATATTGTATATACAAAAACATTATATTCTTGATACGTCAATGAAGTTTCGCAACTTCTTTCTTATTTTGTATTTTTTAACAATTTTCATACGTGATGCATGTTTGTTTCAACACAATTTAAGCATGTACATATAATACACGTATGTGTAATACAAGTTTATTAGAACATAACATATGTATACCATGAAGTGATTTGAAAAGAAAGTAAACATATTTGTTTGAACACAAATTAGAAAGTAATACAAATTTGTTTGAGCACATATTTTATTTATTTGAATTTATACAGTATTTTATACGAATGCAATTTGAACATACAGAACATAACCTTTGAATGCAGTCAGAACATAAATAGCACGAATTTTGATACAACTTAAGCGTACATAACAAGAATTCATTTAATTAAAAAGTATTATTAACCCTTTGCACTCCTTATTTTCTTTTACCATCAACTCTTTCATTTACAAAATAGAAAGGGTTTCTCCATTAAGTGTGTTGTAACAGTGCGCGTATGTTACAAATACATTTTTCATTTATTATAAATAGTAAATTAATAAAAATTTATACTGAACCAACCTATTTCTCTGAATTACTTAGATCCAAGAGAAAAGTCGAGCCATACTCGACATAGGAGTCTAAAGGGTTAATCCTCTATAATTACAAATACATGAAGAGTGTCCAAAACGGTCTATCATTTACTTCATACACAATCGAATCAATTATGTGACGTGTATACATCCCTGCAGCGTCCTCCTATGTTTACTGTACCTGGAGGACAGTGTTTTGGTATTGTAGTGATATACCTTAAGGCAATGTCATTAGCCTCCCTGAGATCTAACGATCGACGATTTCTACCATCGACGATGATCGAAAGTTGCATTATAAGTAGAACGAGAAAAAGGTTTGTCAAAAATAATATGCTGGTTGATCTCTTCATAATGATGCGGTGACTGATACGTCAAATTTGGATAACTCAGTTTTGATTGAAATAAAAGATGTGGATATTGTTGCTAATAAGTTGTCGATGTGTCCAACTTGATAAATAAAAAATGTTTAAGGGGGTTTCCGATCCAAGGTTTTATTCTGTGAATAAGTAAGTGAACTTTATTATTATTTTGGGGGAATGTCAGGGCATATGTGGGCTACATGAGTAAGTTTGGTTTTGGAATTTTTGTATTTGGAGATATAGTTGTACACATATTTGAATTTCCATGATTTTCAAATTCTCAAATTTTCAATTTTTCAAATTCTCAAATGCCAAAATTCTCAAATTCAAAATTCTCAAATTCCAAAGTTCTCAAATTCCAAAATTCTCAAATTCCAAAGTTCTCAAATTCCAAAATTCTCAAATTCCAAAGTTCTCAAATTCCAAAATTCTCAAACTCCAAAATTCTCAAATTCCTAAATTCTCGATGGCAAAATTCTCAAATTTCACAACCTTCAAATTCCAAAATTCTCACATTTCAAAACCTTCAAATTCCAAAAATCTGAAATTCCCAACTTCTCTCCTTCTAAACTTCTCACATTCTCACATTTTTACATTCTCAAATTCTCAAATACCAAAATTCTCAAATCCTCAATTCTCTAACCATACGAAATTTTAAATTTCTCAAGTCCGTAAATTCTTAGATTTCCATCTTTGTAAATTTCTAAACATAAAATCACTTTAACACTTGATCTCCCCCATCACTGTTTTAGCATCATCAGACATATCTCAACGAACGTCAATCAATATAATTGACTAAATAAAAAACAGTCTACCTAGAACCAATACCTAGTCTACCTAGAAACAATTCAAAGAACAACCTTTCAGACATCAGTTTCGCAGACCCAACACTATACTAATTTGTATTCAAACTGCAGTACTCATATTTATATAGTTCTCTGCAACCTTGAAACTAACCCCTACTTTTTTAACATGTCATAGATAACCACTATATGTATAATACACTTCTCGATAAAAATAATAACTGTCATTGTTAATTACATTAATAAAAATTCTTTCTGTGATTCATACCGATTCACGAATTCGTGATGTTCCTCATATTTTATGAGAATTCGGTTAAAAACGATAAAATACATGAGACTCATATATATTTTAAAAACGTTAATAAAATTCCGCAAGTTTCTTATTATATTTTATTCCAAAACATTTATCATTTTCTTATTTTTAAGAAATAATTATCACATTTCATTGAAAGTCATTTTAGGTTATTAAGGTTATTTATTTAGGTTAAATATAAAATTTAAAATCGTAAAAGCTGAAAGTTGCGTATAATTTATTGAGTTATAACAGCTTCTAGCGCTGAATTTTCATTTCCATGAAATTAACAAAAATAAATATATGTATTGAGAAATCGATTATCAATTTCGTGCGTCGATCGATTACTTATAAAATATCGCTCGATGTTGACCTTCGTGTGTCAAAAATAAAATCAATTTAAAATATTTCTCCATTATTGTTTTTCCTGATACAAATTTTTCAATAATTGAAAATTTTTATTTTCACGAGTATAAAAATATAGTGGGTTATTTAGAAATGCTTTGTCAATGTTCATAAAACAAGTTTAATTAACAAATTTCAAAGAGGACCTTCCAACTCGTTTTCCTTAAATAATAAATTCATTTAGTCTCTTTAAAATTACTGCGTTTTTATTTCATTTTAAACATAATAACCTCCCCATGTTCCATCAGTTAGGTTACTTAGTGGCAAACTATCGAATTATCAAGCCATTTTTTCGGATAAGTCCATTCATAATTGACGAGAACGAGGTTCAATCCTCAGAGCTTCCGGCAGCTGAATAGGCAATGCCATTCTCTCCTCGATTTCCGACTCTCCCTCGACAGTATCAAAAAATTGCATCACAAAAAGAACATTAATCAAGTACAACATACTCAATAAGATCTTCATACTGATTTAATATCAACTTCGAACCACTTTAAACAGATGTTCATCCGTTGAATACAAATTTTAACTACCTCTTCCTCAAAGCATGTAAGTTTTATAAGCAGTTTCCTGTCGCCATAAATCTACCTTCCCACCTCGTACATTTTTATTTTATTTTTAACTTATGAGGATGAGGATGATAAACTTGATAAAAGGAACGACTGTCATCGTCACGCGTTATTTTCATGATCCATATCGATTAGAATCGGACTCGTGAATATCGTTTCTCACGAATAGTTTTACGAGGTTTCGCGAGACACATTTCGCTGGTTTTATTACCCTGGTGAATAGGTTTGTTTGGTGAGAGGGTTGCAAGATAGGGGGATATTTATTCACGAGTTCGAGACATTTATCGCATGCGTGATAAGGAACGTGGAGGAAAGTTGAAGGTTAAAAGTTTATGGATTTAGTTGACAGATGTTATAAGAACGCGGGGAAAAGTTAGAGGTTAAAAGTTTATGGGTTATTTAGTTGACGTTATAGATAGGCAGATACCTCGGGAGGAGACTTCCTTTAATATTAATCCGGCTTATAAAGATTGCTGAGCTTAACAATAAAAGCACACAATGCTCACTTACCTCGGAATTAAAAATGAAGTTGAAAGTTATTAAATAATTGTGCAAAGAAATTCTTCAAAATCTATAAATAGAAGAATTTTATTTTTGATACTAAATGTGTTGTGAATAATGTTTGAACAGAAATACAATTTTCAGAAAGTTATTTCAACAAATTGTATTTTCAGAAAAATTATTTGAAATTATTTTCAGAAAGTTATTTGGAGGTTTATTGAATTAGACTGGAAGTCAGTTGAAGATTGAATTAAAAGAGAGTCAGTTAAAGATTGGTTGAATTAGTTGACAGAGAATCAATTGAAAATTGATTGAATTAGTTGAAGCAAAAAAGTGATTGAATATCGATTTGCGATCATTTGAATTATTAAGTATAAAGTAATATTTGTTTATAATTTTGATTCAGTTGCATTGTAGTGCACCTGCTTTATAATTATCCTTTAATTGTATTTATAAATTGAATTGTAATTTGGTTGAATGAAAGATATGACTGAAAGTTATAAATTATAATGTGAGTTATTATAATTGATTGATTATATTAGGTCAATTGTTATGATCGCTCTAATTGAATTAGTTTTTAATCATGTTATAATTTACAGAATAATTTAATTCTAATTCTGCAAAATTCTGAACTTATTGAAATAGCAGCTCTTCAAAATTATCACATTTTTTTTTATTTATTATTAGTATTATGTACGAATATTTATCTTTTATATACAAGGTCATTAACCTTTTAACAATATTTAACAATAATTTACCAATAGCATAATTATTGTAAAAATTTATTTAAATGCAAAAATCAATTTTGCAGTCAAAATTTTTTAATAAATTTGAAGATGTATATAAATGATATAATTTGTTTTAATTTAAAGAAATATATCATGTTGAATAATCAGTCTTTTAGTAATGATATAAAAAAATGATACAATTTTATTTTTAAAAAGCATCATTGCACATAAAGGAAAATTACTGTAAAATCATGGTGACATTTATTAACAAATGATAAAGATACCTCGAATTTCAAGATAAAGTTTGGGAATCGAAAGTCGACAAACGTCATGGTAACTCGACAGTGATGTCACCGATCATATCGATAAGTAAATAACTTTCGTAACATGAGTCAGAAACGAAGACTTCGCGTGTTCTTTGTAAAATAATTTATTTAAAAAAGAGAAACAGTTTCTTACAAAATAGAGTTTTACAAAAATTGTTCGAAATGAAAGTTTATTCATGACGTCATCCGTGTGATCAAATATAGATGTTCTTTGGCTCATTATTTTAGTTACCTGAAAAGAAATAAAAACATGATAGAAACATGTTGCAAAATTGCAATAGAAACGTTAAATAAAATAACCTGATTTGATTATCAATATATGTTTTGTTCATAAAAAAAAAATATTTGTTAAACATTTGTTTGGTGCACGTTGCTTTATCAATAACAATAACTAAATTATTTAAGTGACTGAATTACATTTCATTTTTCAGTTATGAGTCATATCAGTGTTTACAACTGCATAACGGACGCAGTTAAACGAATTTTATTTACGCGTGCAGATATTAATTTATCTATTGAAGTAATTAAATCACTCTTAATGAATTGTTTCGATTACAAATGTGTAACGTGGATTTTATCGAAACAGACAATTCTTCCAGAGACAATATTGATGTAATAAATAATCAGGATACAGTCATGATGAAACGTAAACACACTTTAAATATTAATGTTAAATATAAAAACAGTACAAACACAAAATTATTATAAAATTATTTGACAAGTTACAGAAATAAAATTAGGAATTAAGAATTAAAAGCTAACTTTGAGGTTAGAACAGTAAATTAACTGTTTTGAGATTAAGTAAAAAATCATGAAATGTAGTGAATTCTAGTAATCTAATCAATTTGTTATTTAACTCTAGCATTTTTGTAGTCGAAACGTACATTTATAATTGTCAATCTGACATTGAGACAAAAAGTGAATTTCTGGAGTTGTCGCACTCTAAACCTTTAACTTTTTTGCCCATAACATCGAGTCAGACTCGACGCATATTACAATTCAAATGTGACAAAAAATCGTATTTGCATAAAAATCGAATTTTGAGTATAATAGCAATTTGTACAATTAAAGATCGCTAGATGCAAAAACCTAACATTCTTTATTTACCTCAACACTGTAGTAATAATTGACGCGCTCGCCGGAAACTTGTAGGCTAAAGGTTTAATCTACGTGTCAAAAGTGATCAAATAATCACTTAGCTACATGAGTTCCCTAAAAATAACATAACAAGTATTCACATACCGAAAGCTCAGTCTTCGTACCAAAACTGGACAGCTTTTCTGCACTGTTTCCTATAATCCAATTGATAACCCTGCGGACATTGCCTGCCAGGTATCTCAAAGATGGTCCTAGAACCGAGTCCACCTTTAGGCTTTTTAGTAGTCTGCTCCTGAGGTTTATCACTGGTAGCACTGATTCCATCATGCGATTTCGACCGATCGTTTTCGTAATTGTCGGAAAATCTGTACTCCACTATCCAATCTCCCGTTCGGGACACGTGTCCTTTTATCAATTGCATCTCGATCCTGGGTGGTTCTGGTTTGCGTGGAATAATCCTGTAGCTGTCTGGCACACGACCCGCCAAATGATCTTCGGATGGTTCTGCGCCTTCCATCTTCGGTGACAATTCACGAGGAGCAGTTATCACGCTATTAGGATCTCCTATTCTGTATTCGATGCTGGAGGATAACGTCTTTCGAGGAACGGTCTCCAGGTTTGGAGAAACGATAGGATCCGAAACTTGACCGTCGAATTTTGAAGATCGATGTGTTCTACACTGGACACTGAGTGTGAGGTGCAAGATGACCAGAGAGAAGAATACGGTGGTCAGATTTGGCATTTTGAAGGATGTCTTCATGGTTGGTGTGCGAGTGACGCGATTTGATGCTGGCTCGATGGAGTTAATTCTGTGAATAAAGGAGTAAATATTGTTACTTTTCGGAAATTTTTGGATGTATCGTAGATATATACATGGTAGATGTATATTATGTGTACGGTATTGGGTGAGTTATAGCGCTGATAGTATCGTGTACTCGCGACTTTTTGCACCTGGTTGTGTTTTAGTTTATGAGAGGGGATAGAGGGGACGAGATGCGTACTTTTTTCATTGACAAATTCGGGAATTTCCAAATTTTGATATTATGGAATTTTTCAAACTTCTGTTGAAATTTTTAATTTTCTAGTTTTCTAGTTTTCTAATTTTCTAATTTTTTCTAATTTTCTAATTTTCTAATATTCCCAATTTCCAATTTTCCCAATTTTCCCAATTTTCCCATTTTCCAAGCTTCCAATTTCTAATTTTCCTATTTTTGCAATTTTGCAATTTTCTAATTTTCCAGGCTTCCAATTTCCAATTTCTAATTTTCCTATTTTTCCAATTTTGCAATTTTCTAATTTTCTAATTTTCCAAGTTTTCAATTTCTAATTTTCCTATTTTTCCTATTTTTGCAATTTTGCAATTTTGCAATTTTCTAATTTTCCAAGCCTCTAATTTCCAATTTCTAATTTTCCTTTTTTTCCATTTCCCAATTTGTTCATTCTTAAATTTTCCAATTTTCTAACTTCCTATTTCACAGTTTTTCTAATTATTTGCTTTTGTATTTCCTAATTTTCTACTTTTCTAACACTCTACTTCTCTTTTCTTCTTAATTTCTAATTATCAAATCTACAACTTCTTAAATTTGATAATTACAAAATTGGAGAACTTACAAATTTCAAGCTACAGAAATTTTAGACATTCAAATAAAAAAATAAACTGCTCATTAATACCCGCAAGCGCCTTCTGTGTCTCAATTATTCATCACTGTTGTACAACCATCAAAGTGTTAATGAAAACGAAACTTATTCACTAGCACTCACAATTGTGTCTCACGATTATTCTGAATAATGCTGAACTTTTCACACGACTATTCCTTACGTAACTTTCATTTACAAAAATATTTAAAAAATTAAAAAATTACCAGCTTCACATTTATCAAACATGAAAATTCTAGCTCTAATCTTATACATGTCAACCTTATACAGTTTTCACTAACGTAGGGTTTCAAGAGTTATAAATTTTACAAAATGTGTTTTTATAAAATATCGAAATGCAAAGTAGACTAACCATAAACTAAGGATTGTCTTGCAGAGAGTAAGTTCACTGATAGATCTCCACTGAATGACTGTCGTCCACAATCAGTTTCGCGTGTATAAACGAAACACGTATCCGGCTGTTAACCACAGTCCTCTTCCTCGAACCAGATTACACTTATAAGCAATTTTATTTCACCTTGTAACTGATTTCCCACTTCTTCCATATTCTCGGTTTTTAATTCGACAAGGATGAACGCTGCGCGTTGATAAACGATTCGATAAAAAGAGTGACCGTCGCTGTTGATAAGCGTTCTTTCCACGATCAAACATGATTAAAATATTACACGTGAATACATGGATGACGTCAGTATAAGGGGATGATGCATTCGCAAGTGGGAAATTTTCGAATTGTCACGTTTGTCATCTAGTGATCATAGAAATGTATAAATTTGCAATTCTTTTATATTTTAGTATTTCAATTTTTAGATTTTGCAGTTCTCTGGTTATCAAGTTTTTGATTTAGAAAGTTTTAAGTTTTTAGGGTTTATGTTATCGAGTTTTAAATTTCAGGATTCTAGTTTCAAATTTTCAAGTTTCAAGTTTTCAGATTTTTAAGTTTTCAAGCTTTCAAGTTTTCAAGTTTTCAAGTGTTCAAATATTCAAGTATTCAAATATTCCAGTGTTCAAGTATTCACATACTCAAGTATTCAAGTATTCGAGTATTCGAGTATTCAAGAATTCAAGTTTTCCAGTGTTCAAGTATTCACGTACTCAAGTATTCAAGTATTCGATTATTCAAGTATTCAAGAATTCAAGTATTCAAGTATTCAAGTATTCACGCGTTCACGTACTCAAGTATTCAAGTATTCAAGTTTTCCAGTGTTCATGTATTCACGTACTCAAGTATTCAAATATTCAAGTATTCACGTACTCAAGTATTCAGGTATTTGAGTATTCAAATATTCAAATATTCAAATATTCAAATATTCAAATATTCCAGCATTCAAGTATTCAAGTATTCGAGTATTCAAGTATTCGAGTATTCAAGTATTCAGGAATTCAAGTATTCAAGTATTCCAGTTTCATGTATTCACGTACTCAAGTATTCAAATATTCATGTATTCGCGTACTCAAATATTCAGGTATTCGAGTAATCAAATATTCAAATATTCGAGCTTTCAAGTATTCAAGTATTCAAGGTTTCAAATTATCGAATTTTTAAATTCGCTAATTTTCTGTTTTTCGACTACGCAGGAATAAATTTTTCAACCTAAATTTTCCATTTCTTATTTTTTCAAGACTTCAATTTTTTCATTTCTTTAAGATTCTTCTTAAAGAATTACATCTTAACTTCTCAAATGTTCATATATTCGTATTTGTACATGTTTTTCTTTCACTTCCTCAAATTTTCAAATTTTTTAAGTTTCTATTTTACACTAAAAAATCGTCAAGTTAAAAGTTGGAAAATTTTCAAAATTAAAATTTGTAATTTTCATTCTGTAATCGTAGAAAACTCTCTATTGATATTGCATATCTTTACAGCCCCTAATAACCATTTTTACAGTTGGTTACAATACAACAATCATAACTTTGGCATTTCTAAATTTTTAACCTTGAATTTTTACAATTTTTATATTTCCATATTTCTCAACATCTAAATTTAAAATTTAGTAAATTTAAAAACCTGCCACTTCAAAATTCGCACATTTCCAAATACCTAACTACTTAAACTTCTTCAAGACTTCTGTGTCGTACGATAATGATCCCATCAAATGCGCATTATAATCAAAATAATCGATGAATCCATTAAGTACAAGATTGTATCAATATATCATCAAGAGATAAGACTGTTGTTCACCAAATAGTACTATCGGCCGTTGAAGTTATGGATGAGTAAAAGGAATGTAAAGGACAAATAAATTACAGTTGAACAAACAATTCCAACATAAAAAAATATAGATCGGATAAGAAATGCAAGACTATAAAAGTTGTATATTTTTACCTACTTTTCTCGAAGGTTTATTTATACTGCAATTTGTTATTGCTCGACAAACTTTTACAATAACGTTTTATACATGTTTTCAAATTATATATGTTTTCATCTCTTTATGGACGATACTTTAAAAAGCCACTTAAATATAATCATTTCATTATGTATAATATTTATCAGATATTATTCAAGTCGTTTGATAAAAATTTATCTTCTTTTACATCGTTTTTATATTGTTGAGTAAGATGTTATGAAAAATGTTATTTTCAAATGATCAAATTATCGAACCTAACCTAACTTTTCAGTATGTACTTTACAAGTTTTTATTGTAAAAACAAATCAATATTTAAATTCTTTCGCATAATTCTTTATATACGAATTTGTTGAAAACGTAAGGGAAATAAAAGAAACACGAATTGAACGGGGATTAATTAAACATATTTATTCACAAACACAAATATACAATTCAAAACAGAATAACAACAGGAATAATATGTACAATAATATATTAATATACGAACACTAATAAACAATTTCGAATAATATATGTTAAATAATACGAATTAATTTGGAAAATGAATAATAATTGACAAAAATAAGGAACGTGAAATCACAATAAACTAATTAACAAAGAAATCAATCTTGGAAAATGATTTTAACGATAGTTTCAATGAGGCGAGGCAAGGGCGTAAGTACGATCGAATTGCGAGGCGTCTATCGAGCGAACGAATGATAAGCGCGACTCGTTCCGTAGCGGCACGGACCCCGCTGAGTCACGTGGTCCTACCCCCACTACGGACGATATCGATCCGAGAACGATTCGAAATCCTGGTGGCTTTGCTCTTAGGTTAGCCTGTACGTCTCGGAAAATTACCGAAGTAATTTCCGTCCGTCGACCCTCACAACAGGAGATGCAAAGCATCATCCCTCACGGGGCTTCATGGAGGCCTCAGAGGGACGTAGAACGCCCCCCCTAGCCACGGCTTGTCGACCACAGGGACACATAAAGCGCCCCCGCGCCGCAAAGAGATCGCCTACCAGTCCATAACATAACAATATATTATAAACAATCAATAATTAACAATTTTGATGCCTCACATTTCCACTCGTTACCCTCTTGCATTCGTTACAAACGTCCTCATAACTCAAACTATTAAATATATAACACCAAATCGCGACAAACTAAAAAATGTCGATAATTATTAACTAAAATGAAATATTTCACGTTCCTGTCATCAACAGAATTTATGTAAGAACTAAAATTTTACTAAAATTACTAACAAAGTAAATGACAACAAAACTTTTTGCCCCAACAGCACAATAATCGTTAATTGGTTCAATCAAAGTTTCGTTAATCACCTTATAGTGATTCATCGAAACTTGCAAACTAACAAGTCCTATTATTGCAGGGGGTGTCGAGAAAACCCAATATGGCCAACTACCGGAGCAGATACTCAGCAAACACGGTTTCAAGGGATGTCTCGCCTCGTTGGATCTCAGCGGCGAAAGCATCAACCTGATTTCCGATGCTGTTGTTCCGAGTTCCTTAGTAGAACATGGCTGCAATATGTTCACCAGCCTTCACCTTGGGAAAAAATGCACACACGATTTGTGCGCGAACCATGGCACATGTGTGCAACAGCGGAATAGTTACACGTGCGATTGCGACATGACCAGTTTCATCGGGCCAACTTGCAACGAAGGTAAATATTTCTGATTTAGTGAGTAAATAAGGTTAACCCCTTCCTAACCCCCTAAGGAATAATTGAGATATAAGGAGAGGTTTTGAAAATTACGAATTTTTAAATTTTCAAATTATATGTTTGAAAATATTCAATTTTGAATATTGTAAATATTGAAAATATTCAATTTTTAGTATTTTCAATTTTGAAGTCCCTAACTTGCAAATACTTAATTTACAAATGAATAAATTACCAAATCCTTAACCCCTTCCTGTGCTATTTATTTAACAGATTAAGATGAACTATTCAGAACTATAATATTAAAACGAACAAAGAAAATTAAAATGTTCTGTATATTTTATATTAAGGGATCCTTGATAATGTAACTCATAGTTGGACCTAAATTTCAAGTTGAAGAGTATTCAAAATTTGAGTAAGGTTTGTCATATTTGAGCTGTAAGTGCGTCACGTGAGAGACTCGTCGAAGTACGGGAAGGAGTTAAGGGATGACAAGAATATTGTAGAAACTTTTGACTGAATAGACATTAATTAACAGAGGAATATTTTTAAAATTTAATTACATTTCAAAGGAAATTACACGAGTTCTTATCATTTCAAGGATGACATAAAAGTGACTGAAAATTAAACGAACGTTCAATGATGCGTTTTTCAGTGAAAACACGATATCACTTACAACCCCCACTCCGTACATACTTCAAGGAATGACTATAATCATTAATGGGTCACACAACAATACGGAACCAATGCCTACAATATATTAGGAGTACGAAAAGTAATCAAAATTTCGTTTGCTTTCGAAAAACATTTATTTATTAAAGAAATCTTACATGCTAATCAACAAAATAATTTCCACCATTTTCTAACGCTTTTTCCTAGAGTAAAGGCAATTGTTCGATTCCCTTTTTAAAAAAGGCCTTCGAATTTTCATTGAAAAACTTTGAAGTCATTGAAGAAATGAATACTTCTCGATCCCCCTAGTATTTTCGATAAAACAAGAACTCAAATACCAAAATTCTCAAATTCTAAAATTCTCAAATTCCAAAATTCTCAAATTCCAAAATTCTCAAATTCCAAAATTCTCAAATTCCGAAGTTCTCAAATTCCAAAATTCTCGAATTCCAACATTCTCAAGTTTCAAAAATCTCAAATTCCAAAATTCTCAAATTCCAAAATTCTCAAATTCCGAAATTCTCAAATTCCAAAATTCTCGAATTCCAAAATTCTCAAATTCCAAAATTCTCAAATTCCAAAATTCTCAAAATTTAAAAATTTCTAAAATTCTCCCTAATATTGTCAATAAAACAAGAACGATAATAAATAATAATAACTTAAACCTAAACGTGAGGGTTTACTTGACTAATGCAGTGTCCCATTCGAGTGCTACGATCTGCCATTTTCTACGGTTCCTTTGACCGCTAAAAAAAAACCACGTGTCTCAGAAAACCGACCCTAGCAGACAATACAAGGCCTGGCCATCACACCCTTCGAAGTAAATTTATTACATTAACAGCTACATTGAGTGAACTATTTTTTATCGATACTTTATGCGTTCTGATAAATTATTAAATTCAAGTATTTGTTTAAATTATTATTGTGCCAATAGATCATAGCAGTCGAGGCCCATATAAAATCAATCAATCAATTAAATTATTAATAATTGAATTTATTCAAGATAAATTATTAATTTAAGTATTATAAATGCATTGTTATATGTATTGTAAATAGCTCAACAAAATTTTGTCTCCAATCTCACATTCTAAAAAGTTTATCGCGTAAAAAGAATTCGCTTTTAAACTAAATAATTTTAATTTAAGAGGTCGCTTTCGGCTCACGTACCGAAAATGGAAATGTGTTTTCCTTTGAGCGAAATTAGCGTTGACACGTGACAAAATTTGTAGATATTCGTATGTTAATGGTGAATGCAAAAATTTATTAAAGATGTGGCGAAGCGTGTAAAAGTAATCAAAAGTGATGCGTTGGAAAAATGGTAGCGAAACGTGTAGGAAATTTGTAAAGAAAATTGAAATTTCAATTTTATGAAAGTTGATGTTTATTGTGAAATTAAAATATATACGTACCTTTAATATTTAAAAAATTAGTAAAATTTTGTAATTCTAAAGATTTCTAAAATAATCTTTAAAAAAGATTCTAAAATAATCTTTAAAAAAGATTCTAAAATAATCTTTAAAAAGATTCTAAAAATAATCTTTAATATTACTAAAGTTTGGAGAGTTAAATTTAGTTTTGTATTAGGAATGAAAAGTGTTGAATGATTTTTGTAAACAACTTAGTCTTCGAAAGGGAAAACTTTATTGAGATAAAGTAAATAGAATAAATAGAAATAAGCTAAATTAGAAATAGATAAATAACTTACAGATAAATAACTTAATTGATAATATAAAAATAACCTCAATAATAATTTAATAGCTTAATATGAAAATTGATTAAAAATTAGAGAGGTGATACTTGACAATTTGATTTTGTTATCTTATCTCATAATACGGCATTGTGTTCCATATCGATTGTAATGATTATACGGCTTAAATATAATAAGAATCATTATCGTAGAATAATAAAACTTTAACAAAAATAAAAATTATCAATATTATAAATCTCTTAATAAATTCTTTGTTTGAGTTATTGTTTAACTGGAAAATAAATGATTGTAGAAAATCAACAAATAAATGAAAAGTTAATTCGTTTAAATTAATTTAAAGTAGTTAAAATTATTAAAAAACTTAATTCAAATTTATTTAATATTATTGGAAAACTAAATTTAAAGTTACTTAAAATTATTGAAAAACTAAATTTAAATTTATTTTAAATTATTTAGAAAACTAATTAAAATTAATTTAAATTATTTAAATTACATTTATTTCATAATTCATTTATTACTTAATCAAACCTAACCTAACCTAACCTAACCTAATATTTTAATTTATTTAATATTGCAATTTTTTATTGGGTCATAAAAGAATACTTTCTAAAATAATAACAACTTTTATTAAAAATTATAATTTTTTTAATTAATAATCGATACAAAATGATTACAAACAAAAAATGTTTTCATTCGAAGAACGTAAAGCACAAAAATTATATAATATTCCTTTACATTTTATTAAACCTGAGAAAATACATTCTAAAACTATCGTGACTAATATTTGTACGAGTATTTGCATGTTTTTCTACTGAAATTTATCATTGCTACAAAATTTCATTACCAACTTATCACCACGTCAACGCGTAGATTAATACTTAAAGTTTGCATGCAGATGCCAAAAATGTGAAAGTAATCACAGTGATTATATAATTCATGATAAATTATAACTGCACAGCGTATCTGATTTGCTGTTTCTCATCACTCACGATAAAAAATTATGGTGATTAAATTAATGGTAACATATTTAACCTACATTGCTTGGCACACAATAAAAAATGACTAAATTTTCAAATTGCATTATTTAGCTTCGAGTCGATCAATCTTTCCCTGAGTATATTATTTTTACCGTAATAATAATTTCTCTTTTAAATCACTTCTTTTATTTTCATATTTAAATTCATTTTTTTAAATATTTTAAGTATTCTTTGTTGAAACGAGTATGTATACTTAATTTTATCTAATTAAAATCTCAGCTAATTGTACATTTTATTATAAATATACTTAGTATTGTAAAAAAGAGAAAAATTTTTGGGACCTCACGTCCTAACTCATAGGTTGACATCTGCATGTAATTACTAAAAAATTTCTAAATTATACTTTGACTACATTTTTATATTATTTTATTTTTGTCAAGAACAGAAGCTGTCGCATTACAAAAATATTTATCTAACAATAAATGAATACAAATATCTCTATTTTAACAATAAATAAATAAACACAAATATCTTTAAATTGAAATAACTAAAATTCCAGTACTAGAAATGTATATTTAATAGTTACATAAAATTTCAAAGATATTAAAATATCTTTAAACGTACATTAAGTGAAACTTCAAAATTGTATTTGCAATCCTATCATTAATAATTTGTAATTACTTTGTTGCAGAGGCCGTAGCTTACGAATTCGGAGCCGGAAGAGGAATCATCACGTACACCTTTCCACCAGATCAAAGACCGGAAATGAAAAAGGATAGAGTGGCCCTAGGATTTGTTACTAGTGTGAAGGATGCAGTACTTCTCAGAATAGAGTCTGCTTCGAGCAACGATTATCTCGAAATTAAAATTGTTAGTAACGAAACGAATTATCTGAATTATGTAACGAAATTAAAAATGATCCTCTAAGAAATTGTGAAAACATTGCGAAATAGAAAGTTCTGTTAACTTATTACGTTGTGCGAAGTAACTTTGTCAAAGCAACAAAACAATAAATTATTTACATTTCACTTTAAAATACATCACGTAAAATATATACTGTGCAAATACAATTGTTGAAATTTAAAAATAATTTTTCGAAACGTGAGGATCTTTTTTAATTTATGTGTCTTTGTTTAATAATTAGATTAATTAAATACGATTTATCGACGTGGAAAAATATATTTGTTTATGTTAATTAAGCAGAGATTACTTCAGATGAATTTGGATTATATAAGTGAAATTCCAAGTCTTAAATATATTATTTATGTTAATGAAGAATGACTAGGTATGAGTAATTTATAATCAGAGTTTATTGTGTAAATTTAATGTTTATTAAATGTTAAGACATTTTATGCGTTTCACTAGCATAATTAATAACGGAATTATTTAATGCGTAAAATTGAAGATATAAAATGACTCGATATATTTCAATTATTACACAATATATTCCATTTAATTCGAACGTTTAAATCATGTTCGGCTGTTAAAATGATTGATGGATTTGTATGAATTATTTGGTGTAAAGCAATATAAAGTGAATTATAAATCAAATGATTGATTGAAACGACGCTCACAAAGACTAGAACGAATTTTTTATTGTCATGTACAGCTTAAAATCATAGAAGTGTTCATGAGTCACTTTTTCCATTTTCAATGACAGTAAACACAATTTACTTAAGTGAAATATTTTGTAAAATAACGTTACAGCAAGTTATTAATAACACTTTATTTTATATTCTGTATTTACATATTGTTAAATACTTCTAATATTTACAATAGAAATTGCTGTTAATTACTATCTACCTCTAAGCAAAAAAAAATGAGTCAAACTGTATTAATTATTCAATACTGAAACATGGTTTTGAGATCCTCTGTTAGTAAGAATGACAGAAAATGTAAAATTGTATAAATTTCTGTAGTATTTCATAAAAGAAATGTATACTCTCAAGCATCATAGACTCTCCAAAGATATATGGCGAAGATCTATAATATCCTCTGTCTATAATATTCCAAAGTTACCTTAAAGATTCTATTATACTTCATTCACACTTGACGAGTACATGTTTCGCGATTAATTAATTTAAAAGAAAAATTGTCACAGTCTTCTACTGTTGATGTAAACAGAATTTTATTACTTAATGTTGTTCAAGTTAATGTAATTGAAGGTTGCATAAACATTCATGATGTCAAGAGCCAAGTTTTCTGAAGTAAATACTTATAAGTAAACTGAACTTTACTGAAGTAAATACTTCTTGCTAGAATATCTAGATTAGATTTGTCTTAGACTCTTCCCAAATTTTTCTTGGACTCTGCATAGGTCATTGTTATTAGCTTAGACTCTTTTTATAGAAAAATACTTCTTTAAATTTTATTAGGAATCTTTAGAAATTAATTACAATTTTCTAAATTTTTTTTGAAAAGCCACTAGGATAAATCTTTCTTAGAATCTCTATAAGATCTCCGTATGTTTCTCTTAGATTCTCCCTAGTTTTTCTCTGGGTTTTTCTAAAATTTTTTTCTGGAATCTCTCTAGATGACCCTATGATCAAAAAGGGGTTATTACATCCCCTGTAGAAATATCTATGTTACCCTCAGATTTTTCCTACAATTTCTCTAAGTAATCTTTAGATCTTTTTATTGTTACAACGTTATTAAACTGTATCTAATTCCTCTCTAGATATTTTAAGCTCTACACAGATGTTTCCTAGTCTACCCTCGAATTTTCTCAAAACCAAAGACAACTTGTAAAGGACTTCTTCCTGTACACTCATACCGATACAAAGAAAACTGTTATGCTTAAATAAACTAAAATGTCACATAAACGAGAAATGACAATAACAGTTCACAGAATATAAAGAAAAGCTTTCTTCCACATCATCGCCATTTTGCTTGGAAAAGTCTATCGTACTCGATAGTGTACAAATATATCACCAAAAATGTAATTCATCAGAAATTATAAATTTATTACTCTTAAACTTGATCGATATTTATGTTACAAACCTTTATATTTACAAAATATTCACTTACATTTATATTATAAAGAATATTTAGAATAACAAATTTTCAATTTAGATCGAAGTAAATTAATGAAAATTGCAGTAAAATATCAAAATGGAGTAAGAAATAATACTGTAAGAAGTTTCACTTCCATCTAAATGAATTTAACTATAAATTGAGTCATTATGAAATGAGTTTTAATATTGGAGCTTCTAGTTTAAGGAAGGAAATATCTATATCGCTTATCTTAGAAAATGTCTTACATAATCTTACAATTCTCACGCAACGTTACTCAATTCTTCAAATAAGAAAAATCTGAATCATATCAGGAATTTCCTATTACACTTGGAATTTCACACTCCGTTAAAAATCATTTTCCAACAAAACCGTAAATAATTTACGTTCACTGTTGTAATAAAATATCACCTAAAATGTTGCAGGTGGAGGGAAACGTTTTCGCTGTCTATAATATGGGAACAAACAATCATCCCATAGGCGAGGACGGTGTGAAAGTGAACGATAATCAATATCACGTTGTCAGGTTTACTAGAACAGGACCAAACAGCACTCTACAGGTCGACGATTACAACTTGCAGTCCAATCATCCGTCCGGTAAGTGATAATTCTTCCTTTACGTGTTATTAGCAACAACATCGGAAACAGCGATTGAATATCGCAATGAACAGTGAATCATCGTGCTTTCACACGCTAATTTGAAGATTAATCCTGAACTGAACGATCATAATTCATAAACCAATGCCGGAATTGCCTATTATCAACTCTCGAGTCAACAAGCACGCGTTACATCCAATTAACTCGTACTTTCGCTTTGAAACGAGTAATGAAATTTAAATGTACAAGAAATTTTTGGTCGGAGAAATGTTAATTTAGGAATTGTCAATTTTTAGTATTCATTAGATTATTGATATTCGCGGTGGTATTTTTTGGATATAATTCAGTGAGATTACGTGTATTAATATTTTTATATTAGTATATTTAAACTTGTTTGTTGTATTATTTTTAGTATGTTAGTATATTTAACACTAAAACTACCAAAACCGGTCAAATGACCGTTCCACAAGTTTCTTATTATAAAATACACATTTTGTTTATTCTTTGAAATCATAATTGATTTTCATCAAGAAAAAGAATAAATGTGTGTACTAATTTATGTTTCGTTGTCTGTTTATTTATTTCTTAACTTCATTTTTAATTTCAAATTAAGTGCACATTATATGCCGGTAGGTTTAGTGTTAAACGTTAGTTTCTTTTTGTAAAAATTTTTATTTGTCAAGTCAGTATTAAAATATTGTCGAGTATTTAAAATTTTGTTCGAGTGTTTAATTGAAATTCACTCTTAATATTTTTTTTATTGTGTTAAAAATCGAAATGAAATAGTTAACATTTTAAATAACAAAAAATATACTAAATGATATATTTTTTATAAAAATTTGATTTAAGAAATTGACTATTTTTGATATTATAGAATATAATTAATTAAAAAAGAAAATGGAGTATCTCTGATATAACGGAATATAATCAATTTTAAAAAATGCTGTATTTTTGATATGATAAAATATGCTCAATTAAATTAAAATAAAAAAATTTTCAATTATGAAAATAACAAAAAGAGAGAGTATTTATTTTAAACATAATAAAGCACTGGTTTTTATCTGACAAGCTTGCAGGAATTTAAAATTTATGCAACACATGAAATTGAATTAAAATATTTATTAAAACAGTTTTACACCAAGCTTACTTTACAACACTAGAACTAAAGTCTCGTTTCATAAATCAGTAATTAATTCAAAGTGTTATACAATTCATTTTTTAAATTCGTCCCACAATATGTAATAGAAGATCACTATTTTTCAAATAAAAACAGTATTCACATAAAATAAAACAAGGTATCCATGTTTTCAATTCTTAATCTTATAAACTTTTCTCACGAAACTTCTGCACGAAACTGTAATTAATTTTGCAACTTTTGCGTCACTATCAATCATTTTTAACTGAAGGAAACACCGTATCTGATTCCGCGATTCAAAGAATGTCACGAAGTATATTTTAGAGACAATTTTTAAGATCACTTATCTTAAAAAAGGAAACACTGAAAGTGTAGTAAATTGTTTTGTATACAACGATGTAAATAAATACACTAGACTTTACTGAACACGTAAATTAATTCATTATGATTTACTAAATAAGTAAATAGGTTCGCTAAAATTTACTGAATATTATAAGATCACTAGAATTTATTAAACAAGTAAATAAGGTTACTATAATTGACTGAACAAGTTCACTAAAATTTGCTGAACCACATAACTTTATTAGAATTTGTTAAATAAGTAAATAAGGTCACTATAATTTACTGAACAAGTAAACGAATTCGCTAAAATTTACAAAACAGCATAAGTTCACTAGAATTTATTAAACAAGTAAATGAGGTCACTATAATTTACTGAACTAGTAAATAAGTTCGCTAAAATTTGCTGAGCAACATAAATTTACTAGAATTTATTAAACTAAACAAGTCCACCAGAATGTATTAAACAACAAAATTAGTTCACTAAAATTTATTAAACAACATAAGTTCACTAGAATTGATTAAACAAGTAAATAAGGTCACTATAATTTACTGAACTAGTAAATAAGTTCGCTAAAATTTGCTGAGCAACATAAATTTACTAGAATTTATTAAACTAAACAAGTCCACCAGAATGTATTAAACAACAAAATTAGTTCACTAAAATTAATTAAACAACATAACTTCGCTAAAATTTATTAAACAAGTATATAAATTCACTAAAATTTATTAAACGACTATTATAAATTTATTAAACAACAAATTCACTAAAATCAATTTTTACAAAGGAGATAATTTTATTCGATCACAAAACATAATTTAAAAATATAAAAACGAAAGAAGCAACGTTTACAGAACGGTTGCAGCAGAGCGACTGAAGAGAGCAGGGTTCTGGGTCTTATTTATAGGTTTCCGCCGTATAATGGGCCCCATGACCATGAGAAACAGCTGCCAGTGGTATGGTGAAACCCATACAGCGATCCCACGTGTTCTCGGTGTCTTCGTTCTCTGTTGGCGTGGCATGGGTCAGCATTGTACTCGTGGGAAATTAATTACAAACCGTGGGAACGATCATTATGCTTTGAACAATTATTCAAATGCTAAGACATTAGATGTTGAGACATAATGAATAACATAATCGATACACGAAAATGGGGACGTAATAAAAGATGTATAGAAATTAAAATATATTAAACGATGTGAACACGATGTAAATAAACGAAACGAAAATTAAGACATAATGAATAATGTACAATATAAAAATTAAAATATAGAGAAGGACGCATAAGAATTAAAATACTATAAATGACGCATATAAATTAAGATATGATGGATCACATAGTTAATAATTCAAATTCTACTTGTCTCAAGGTATAAAGGTGCTTAAAGTATTTGGATTTGGGGATTTAAGGATTTTGAGATTTATGGATTTGGGAATATGGAGACTTTGGGATGTAGGGATTTGGGAATATGGAGACTTTGGGATATAGGGATTTAGGAATATAAAAGTTTGGGGATATGGAGACTTTGGGATATAGGGATTTGGGGATCTAGGAATTAGGAGGTATAGAAAATTAGGGATATAGGAATTTGAGGATGTATGCTATTGGTCAATTAGAAATTTAGAAATTCATGAATTCGAAGATTTAGAAATTGGGAAATTTGGGAATTTATGTGTTAGGAAATTTGAGAATTTGAGACATCGAGAAATTGGGAAATTTAAAAACTTGGAAATTTGAGAACTTGGAAATTTAAGAACTTTGAAATTTAAGAACTTTGAAATTTGAAAGCTTGGAAATTGGAGAACTTGGAAAATTAAAAATATAGAAATTTGAGAACTTGGAAACTTGAAAATTTGGAACTTTGAGAACTAGGAAACTTGAAAATTTGGAAATTTGAGAATTTGAGAATTTGAGAATTTGAGAATCTGAGAATTTAAAAATTTCAAAAGTTGACAACTTGATACTTTGAGTTAAAAAAATGAAAACTTAAAAATTTAGAAATCCCTAAACTTGAAAATATGAAAACTTCTAAAGTTCAATTTTCCTACATATAAATTAATTATTACTAACTTAATTCCTTCTAAATTAATAGACACCTTGCTTCCGCGAATTTTAATTTCAGCGATAAATACAAATAGTACAAAGTATATAAATATCGAGAACTTCGAAATACTTCGATATCTTGACTTTGTTGTTCATAAAAGGAAAATACATCACAGAAGAAATACGTGCGGTAGATCATTGAAAAGATACTTTCCTGTGAGAAGCGACTAAAGGAGAGGTGAGCCCTTAAGGTCAGAGTTAAAGGCACTTTTGAAAAGTACCTCTGTGATTTTCCTGTTGTCCTGCTTCCAGGCACACCATAATAAGCTTTCACTTTTCTTCTGACGTGAACCTACAAGGTTTGTGTGAAATTCTTATCTGTATGCTTTACTCCTGACTATATTGACCATCTTTAATAAATAATACAGCGCAATGAAACGTTTTAATTAAAAATTATTGAAGAGAATATGTATTTTACAAATTAAATTTTACAAATGTATTTTACAATTATCTGTATGTTTGAAAAAATAATATTTACAAAATTTATTAATATTTGTATCTTAAATTTCTATTTACAAGAATATTACTATTTAATAAAACACTAGTATAATAGAATTAATTTTTATTTTATAACATTATACAAAGTATTCAATAAAAATCATTTATGTGCGCTAAATTAATATTTAAAAATATAATAAAATTCTTTTATGAATATTGCAACTACTTTTCGTGTATTATTTATTAAATATTATATTATTTATATAACATATTGTAAAATATAATCCCCCATTACTCTCAAATTTTACATCAAATTAAAATTATATTTATATCAACTCTTTTCAATAATCTGATACATAATCAAAAATCTAAAAATTGTTAAATATTATTTGACAAGAATAATTTATCTATCAATTTTAAATAAATAAAATTACACCTGATGGAATATGTATTACTTAAAAAGTTAATATAATTTTAAGTAATTTTATAAACTCTGAAATCTAAACTGAGATTAGACTCTGTTATTATTAATAAAAAATTTGAAATTATGCATTAAATGTAAATTATTAAAATTAAAATATATAGTAGTTATATAATTTTATAAACTCTGAAATCTAAACTGAGATTAAATACTCTGTTACTATTAATCAAAAATTTATAATTATTTATTAAATGTAAATCATTAAAATTACAATATGTAGCAGTTATATATATCAGAAGAGCCTGTAAATCAATGTAATAGTCCACGTTGTGATTAAAAAATGACTAAAAATGATTGATTTAAATTTAATTTTTGTCAGAAATTAATTTTGTTTGAAAATTTGACACAATTAGAAGGATAAGAATTAGAAGTTCCAAGTTTGAAAGTTTCTTCAGAAACGCACCTTCGGGTCTTTTCTGCTCCCCTAGCCCTCGAGGGCATGTTAATTGGCTCATGGACATTCAACATGTTCCATAAATCGTGTCACAGAATTTCAAGCGTCCCTGCATTACTAACTAACCTTTTCTAACAGCCTATTCCAACGATCGTCGTAAACGACACTTCTTTTTTATCGTTGAACAAGGTTTTTCGTCATCAGTGAATGAATCATGCTGACGAGAAACGTTGCTTTATTGGATTTAGAGTGTTGAACTTTGTGATATACTGAGATGGAGATAGAAATATTGAGATGGAGATTTCATAGTTTCAAAATTTAAGAATTTGGAGATTTAGAAATTTAGAAATTTAGAAGCTTTTTTATTTATAAATCTGGAAATTAGGGGATGTAGAAATTTATTAATTTTGAGATTGGAAAATTAGGGAGGTTAGGAATTTGCAGATGCAGAAATTTAGGGATTTGAATATTTAAGAGTTTAGGGATTTGGAGATTTGTTAATTTTGGAATTTAGAAGTTTATGAATTTGAGAATTTACAGATTTAAAAACTTATAAATTTGGGAATTTGAAGATATAGGAATTTATTAACTTTGGGGTTTGACAATTGGTGAGTTTATGAATTAGCAAGTTTAGAGTTTTAGAGATTTCAATACTTGAAAATTTATAAATTTGTGTATTTATGAATTTTGTAATTTGGGAGTTTATGAATTTGGGAATTTGAAGATTCAAAAATTTAGAAATTTGAAGATATAGAAATTTATCAACTTTGGGGTTTGAAAATTGGGGAGTTTATGAATTTACAAATTTAGAGATTTAGGGAGATGAAAATGTGAAAATTTAGATATTTGAGGATTTATAAATTTAGGAATTTGGATATTTAGAAATTTATCATTTTTTCGATCGGAATATTTGTGAATTTAGCAATTCACAAGTTTACATATTGAGTGATTTATAGAAATTCTGAAATATTGAAATTTCAAAGTTTAGTAATCTAGAGATTTGAAAATTTGTAAATTTGAAAATAGAAATATGTAGAAACTTGATAATTTAAAACGTTAAAGACTTGATAATAAAAGAATTTAGTTATTTTGAGATTTGAAAATTAGAAACGTGAACAATTCGAAAATAGTAATAGTATTTCGCAATTTATTTATCTTATTAAATTAATCCACTGAAAAAACTAGTCATAAGCTACAGTACATTACACAAAATTTCCATATTCAACAGTTTACTATTAACATCTAAAATTCACCAAATCCACCCAAAATTTATAGTTTTTAATTATCCATACATAACCTAAAAACCTAACCTAATCTTAACTTTACTAAAACTACATCTAATTTACTGTGAATATTCAAAATACTGAAACATCTCAAACTGATTTAAAATAGACCTATTTAAAATGGATCTATTTTAATTACCACACCCTTCAGAATTTTTCACAGACCTCATCTCCTTAAATTTCCTGTACTCCTGGCATTAGAAGGGCCATTAATTGGCTTTCACTTTTTTTCCCAAGACGATTTTCGTCAGTCATCTAATTTCTCGTTCTTCTGATACTCTGATATTTTGTGGCTTTGTAGTTCGACGTTTTTCTGTCGTGTGAAATTCTAAATCCTAAACACTTTATCATTCAATTAGATTGCGGTTACAACTTCTAACAAATTACACGACCAATTTAGAAGATATATGTACAATAATTAATTTGAATTAAGTTTAATGTACCTTCTGAAGCTTCTGCTTTCCGCTTGACGGGGTACTCGAATATCACTAACCTTAACGCCCACTTGCTCGGCTTAGAAAGGGCTTAGAAAACTTAGAAACAACATAGAATCCTAATACACTTGTCCTTCACGAAGCTCTTTCACTTTTGTTGGTGTAGTGACTTCAAATGGTCGGAAGAAGTGATGTGAATTTAAATGAAAACGAATTTACGATGGATGTAAGATTTCTTACTTGGAAAATGAAATTTGTGGGTTTAGAAATTAAAGTTTCTTGCGAGTTTATGTAGAAATTTTATTAGGTTATTTTTAGTGTATACTGTTGCAAAAATATCAATTTTGGATTTATTTTTGAAATTTTTTATTTTTTAATGAATATTACTATTTGTTATTATGTAATTAGTAATAAAATGGTGTGATTGAAATTTGAAAGTTTAGGAGTTGGATTTAGAAATTTTTCAATTCAGAAATTTAGAAATTTCAAAATTCCAGAATTGGAGAATGTGGTTTATTTGAGAGTTAGAAATTTGGAGGTTAAGAAATATATGACTTTAAAAATTTGGAACTTTGGAAATTTAGGAATTTAAGAATTTGGGAATTTAGGAATTTGAAAATTTGGTAATTTAGATAATTATAAATTCAACCATTTTCAAATTTACAAACTTGCAAATTTAAAGTGTGAAAATTTCAAAATTAAAAAATTTGCAACCTTGAAAATTTCTAAACTCCTAATCTCAAATTGTAACTTGATCAACCTGTAAAAATGAATCGTTCTATATTATTAATAATTAAAAAACAGTTCAGCTTTCACCATCGTATTTTACGTACATCTCACTAATAAACCTTCATCATTTGATTCAATATCTTTGTCTAATTAAGAGAATTCATTCTCATTTGGAACCCAGCTGATGAGCAAAAACTCATCAAGGAAAGTCCACCTCCAGCATTTTACTGTGGTCCCAGTAGCCAAGTTGGAGATAATTGGCGCACCCATTAAATGGTCAACTTCTCCCTTAATTTCTCTATGACCTTTTTGCTCTCTCGTTCTTTGGGACCCCTATAAATTCTTCACAAGCAATTAACGCGTTACCCACCGCTCGTAAATAATGCGGGTTCGCGTAGCTTAACACACTAGCGCTGGTGTGTAGCGTAAGACAGTAATTACCACTTAACGTTCTTATATTTATTATTTTTTTCACTAATCCTCTTGTTGAAATTATTTTAATCCTCTTATTACAATTTTTTAGAAATCTGTTTAAGAAATTCTGATTTTTAAATGTATTTTGATCTTTTGATGTCTTTTTGCATAATAGGTTATGTTCTAGTAGCATCTTTCAGATATAATAGGTTATGTTATAGTAATATAAGATTAGTGTATCAAAGATTATAGCATAGTAATTAAATTAGAACAATATGTACTAGATTTTTATTGGATTAAATTATTTATTTGTTGAATAATAATTTATATTACATTTTACTGCAAATAAATTATGTGAAGTTCTTAAATTATATAAAACTCTTGTTTTCCATACTGTTGTATTTTTTATTATTCTGCTACTACTATTATATCATATATTAGATTACATCATAGTAATGTTATATTAACACATTATAAACTAAATTTCATTATATTAAATGATTGATTTGCTAAATAATAATTTAAGTCTATATTACATTTAATTGCAAATAAATTATGTGAAGTTATTTCTGATTATGTTACTTGTACTATTATATCATATATTAGATCAAAACATAGTAATGTTAACTTAGTATATTATAAACTAAATTTTATTATATTAAATGATTGATTTTCCGAATAATAATTTAACTCTATATAACATTTAATTGCAAATAAATTATATGAAGTTCTATATGTAACTCTTGCTCTTCATACTACTGTATTTCTATAAAGAATTTATATAAAATTCTATATGAAACAATTTATGAAACTGTTATTTTTCATACTATAGTATTTCTCATTGTATTATTTAATACAATTGTAAGCAATTATTTAATATAATTGTAATTGTAAGACTTGTAGTATATAGATTGTACCAAACCTTTTATGACACGCTCAATAACCACTAATTGTAGGATCACAATATTTGAAGTCTCTCACAATGACACCATAAAATACAGTCCTCAAAGTCGAACGCAACCCAGGTAATTTCCCAAAGACCAATGCTAGAAATTTTCCGTCACTCATGTTAGCCTATTCTCGCAAATATCGGAATCGATAGGTTCCTCAAGGTATTTTTCCCTCGAATTCCACTTATTCCATGTTACCCTGATTGGAAAATAAACAAGAAGATATCGAAGATGTTTTTTCGACAAACCTTTCGTCGGAAGATAATCTCTTCTAGAGTCGCCATAACGAAAAGCGCCTGGATTTTCATCCTAATTGCAAGAAGTCTCCGAGTTTCACCGTTGGAAAATCGTTCACGTTTTCCACCGTTTATGTTTCCCCGATCGGTGACTTTCCGTCTGCCAATTTTCCGCGATTTTCCGTATTTCCAGGCCGGAACCTTCGGGACTTTCGCGTTTTCCTGTGTCCCTGGTCGAAAGGCAAGCAACGGAGAGCTCGTGCGCGTCGCGGAACGAAGAAAAACGTCCCAGGTGGAAAAAGATTTTCCTCCTTTTTCCGTTCCGCCGCTCTCATGGTTCCCTGGTGGAAAAATCCTCGTTGAAAAAAACAAGACGCGATCGGAAGCTCTAAAGGGGGAAAAAATGTGAATGTCAACCCTTTACACGGTTTTCTTTCGGCCCCGGTTTTGTCCTATGGTCTCCTGATAGGAGTTCACCAAAAACTGGAACGTTTCTGAAGCATGGCTGAACTTTGCACTCCAATTTCTTGTTTCTTCGATTCATGGTTTCCTAGTGAAACATCCCCAAAAGTAGAACGGTCAGCAGTTTGTCCAACGAGGCTACAAAAATTTTCTTCTACACCTGCTAGGACGTTCTAATGTCCTAATACTCCACGAGATGTTAATCCACTTCATTAGATATACGAACGTGATTTATGAAACGTTTCGAATCGATCCATTTGGAAAGCGGATAAATATCTAGCTGGGAGCGATTTATTTCTTAAAATGTTGATTGAGTTTCCCCATGAAGTGTCATGGACACCATGGCGGCGCTTCCTGCAGGATTATGACGTCCTGGTAATCATGGCGTCGTCTATGGTGTTTCTTCGCTATTACTCAAGTTGTGATACGTGGATAGGAATTTTGATGGTGTAGCAAAGATTGAGTATTGGGAAATGAATTGTAGTTTGCGGAGACTTTCTGTATTAGTTTTGTCATGCGCAGGTTTGAGGAATGCAGTTTGAGTTGGAATAGGGAGTACACTATTTTACTAGTTTTATGAAATGTCTTTCAATAATTATTTTAGTAATTATTTTGGTAATAAGAATTTTTAAGAATTACGTAATTTTTATAATTATTTTGTGATTATGTTTGAGAAGAGTTAGAAAAAGATATTTTCAGGAGATTTATAATTATTTTGTAGTTATAGTGTTTACAGGTATTTTGTAATTATTTCAATAATATTCATAATTATTTTGTAATTATTTTCATCATTTTCATAATTATTTTGTAATTATTTTAATAATTTTCAAAGTTATTTTGTATATATCCCGATAATTATAATTATTTTCTACGTATTTTAATAATTCTCATAATTATTCCTTAATTATTTTTTTTATATTTTATTTAATTTTTATTTCAGATAATATGGTCTTCTGAATAATTTAGCAAAAATGAAAAATTAACACTTAGAACTTTCGAAATAATTTTAAATGACTAATATAACTTCCATTATGACTTTCTAAAGTCTATATAACATGTGTAAATTTATATAAAATATGTAAATGAAATATATGTAAACAGAAATCAATATATTTTCTGTCATTTTTATTTCAGTTGAACGTCTCTCATTAATTCTAATGAATTATTATATTAATTATCCCATCATTATGAAATTGATGACTTTCAAAAGTAGTTATTTCATAAAGTATCTTATAAAAATCTATAATTATACCTTTAATTAGCATTGCACAAGTTATTTTATTAAAATTAATAATTGTACCTATTAACGAATATTGTATTGCTATACAATGTACAAATATGTATGCACTGTACTTCGAATTAATCGGTCAGAGATCCGGTTCTGTGCAAACCGGTTTAAAACGAGTACTGCATTAATACTGTTTAAAATGTAAGTACACAGTTGCACATGTAGTAAGATATATCACGCTCGACTTTGACGATAAACAAATAAAACACAATATTCAGGAAAAGAAATTTATTGCAAAATGTTCTATTATTGCTAACACAATGATGTTTCTAATCTAACCTAAAATTCGATCATACCACTAATATCTATTAAAATCTGGGCCATCATGATCAGCTGATTCCTATTTTAATAAATCAAAAATTTTATAACAAATACTGCGATATTTTCTAAAATTTCAAAAGGATCGGTACGTTCTTCAAGATGAACAAATATTTGTTTAAAATAACTAATTTTTGCTACACACAACCTACATATTTTCAGCACCCTCTAAATGTTTTACACCCTCCATTAAATGTTTGAAACCCACTATTAAACAATTCTTGCGTCATTAACAAATACTCTCAAAATTACATTAAAAATTTTACCAACATACACAAATTCTGTAATGAAACGAAAATGTGTCATAAAATGATTTCAACCTCAAATTTCTCGAAAGTGAAAACTTGTAGACATAAATTTTGTAGTATATTCTTTATTTATTTTTAGATATAGAATCATCTAACTAGTAATACGAGTGTTCCGTATAGAAGAGTACAGTAACGTACGGTTGTGATACAAGCGAAAGTAAGATAGAAACAGAGAAGAGAAAACGGGGAAAGAGAAAGAGGAAAGTGGGGAGGGGTGCATCTAATTTGATTTAATTAGAATAAATTTGCTTGCATAAAAGGCAGGAAGAAGGGGCATGCTCCACGCCAAACATATTAGCCTGGTAGCTAAATTTATCAAATTATGCGTAGCTCGTCCGATTGACATCAAAGTAAATCTATAATGGCCGCTGACCATCTGCTTACGCGTCTTTTCGTTTCCCGTTTAAACAACACCGATTCTTTTCTTTATCCCCTGTAAAACGAATCGTATCAGTTAAGATCACTGTATTAACCTAAATATTATCTTTTAGTGAAAGATTACTAGTTTTTTAATTAAAGATTAGGGAAAGATTACATTTTGGTATCACAGAATGTCAGGGTTTAACTTCCACTCTTCACTTTTGAAAGATGTTTTTTGTTGATGAAAGAAATTCGTAGAGTAATTGATAAATAAATTAATAGAGAAAATATATGACAATATGTATTTATATTTTAAGTATCTTTGTTTTTTGAATTATCTTTGAAAGATAAATTTAGTTTGGAAACAGAAATTTAATTTTTAGTGCACCTTTCTGGTACCATTTGTCAAAGACGAAATATTTAGTTCTTATTATTAATATTAAAATTAAATACTACAAATAATTGAGTAATTAATAGTAATATTATCTGTTTTTATTAAAAACCTGAACACTCAAATTGAAATCGTAGAATGTGCTTTCAATTAATAATTTCATCTACGATAAATCTAATGCATACCATTTTTACTATATTTACCAAAAGCTGTAAAAATTATTTACAACCTTAACTGTCAAAATTTATCTCCTTTCAAATTCATGTAACGAACAAGACAATTTTTGTACCCAAATAAGTTTTGTTTCTGTAACTAAATAATTTTAATTTCATTAATATATATATAATTTTTCATATTTCAAAATATTTTCCACAAAATATTAGTGAAATAAAAGGACATGCATCGTTTAATGCGTCCCAAGAATCTGTCTGAGATAAAAATTTAAAATGGAACCAGGTCGGCCATACTGAATGACAATGTTCCCTGGGCGTGGTGAAAGGGTTTCGGTGGCCACCATCGAAAAACGGGTTTTTGCTCCTGTCCCATCATGTTCTCCTTGCCCCTAAGTGGTACGACCTTCGACGTGGACCCTTAACCCTTTACGTCTGAGCTAATTAACACCATTCCTCGGAAATAGTAATTATTATTTGAACGGGGCTGATGAAAGCGAATCTCGTTTCCTTGAAGTAGCCGCTGGAAGGTCATTGACGATGGAACGCAGAAAAATATCCATGGTGACCATGACACGTTCCTCCGTGTTTATGGTGTCCTGGTGTATTAAGCCACACAGCTTTTGTTCGTGTTCTGACCTGGCTTTGAGATGGAATTCATTAAGTGTGTGCATGTTGAGATATTTTTAATTCATAGAAATTTCATTTTTTTGTGAAAGAAATTCTTTTTGTTCTATTCTTCGGAATTGTAAATTGTAATTGTATTTTCTATTATAAAATAACAAATTTGGTTAAATATGTGAAATAGCAATTATGTACCTAAATAAGTACTGTAATTTTTTCTTTTGTCTGCAATTGAAGTATATTCATAAAAAAATTCTATCAAATATAAAATAAAATATTTGACACTAATTACTGTAACAAATCGATTTAACCAAAGAATAAAATATTTAATGTTTGTATAATTTTTGAGAGACAAAAATATGAAGATGGCGTCCTAAAATACCGCACTGCTATATTTTTACTTATTAATGTATAAATACAATTTTACTCATTAATATATAAAAACAATATTATTATTATTATATTTGGAATTTTCTTAATACAAAATTTTAATAACTTTGAATACATATTTGTAAATTTCTAAATCGAATTTTTAACACTTATACACCTAATTTAACGCATAATTTTATTTATAAAAATTTCTGTTTTATGCTAAATTAGGTATTACCTGTCTTTAAAAAAAAAATCTAAAAATTAAATAACAAAAATGTACAGACATATGAACAGTTTTACAGAAAATTACACAGCGACATTGAAGCACGGTAAGCGCCATTGCTCCGAAGCCATCAAAGGGCTTCCCATAAAGGGCTCCCCTATGGTCACCGCCTTCTATGCATCCTGATATCCTATTCGTCCAGAACTGGAGCCTTTGTCGTATTAACCCTTTGAGTCACCAATATTGAACTAAAACACTGTGCCCTAATTCCATTCCTTTCCACCCCTATTTTCAACGACATTAACCCGATTACTCTAACAATCAAACTCCTGATATCCTTGGTATCCTGATAGCTTTCTAGATCATCTGAACCCTTTGGGACAAACTTTTATGTTTTTCTAATCGTGCGGTACTCTACGTAACCTAACCTACAAATTTTATTAGCACGTAGAGTTCAAGATATATTTCTATGTGGATGTTTACTTAAAATGTGCTGTAACAGTAAATGGAAACTAACCTAACAAACGTAAAAACTTAACTCAGTTTTTATTTTCATATAAACGCAATATCGTATATCTTTCATTTGTGGAAGTTTAACATTAAATTTATGAAACCCGTCAAAATAACAGATTTTAGATTTCTCAGTTTAATTACAGAACTCATTGGAAAACATTTGTTGAAATGTATGTTGTGTCGAGATTAACCTAGATATCTAAAGAAAAAAAGCGAACTGTAAAAGCAGACTATAAACTCACATAAAGTAAATATCTTTTGAACAATATAACTACACAGTTATAATATCGAGTCAATAGACATTTTCGAAAGATCCTAAAAAAATAAATAATGAAATTCCAAACGATTCACTGTTTCCACTACAGTAATCAATAATTTTCGTTTACCATCAATTTGTAATGTCCGCAATTAAGTACTTGCTGATTGTACTTGTTACCTGACATGAATTACCGATTGGCGAAATGGACCAATCAACCAGGTAATTGCAACAACGAGAGCGTGAAATTGTTATTCCGAACGAAGGGATGTGACCCGAATGCTATAGCGGAAGGAGGTTCCTCGAGGTCCTGGTATCTTGTTCCCTAGAAATTCGAGGCAACTTAGAAACCTCTCGACCCTTTTCCCACGTCGAATCAGGACTTCGAGGCATTGCCTGGTATTCCACTCGAAACCCGTCCCGTTTCCCCTTTTCCACACATCGCGACGACCCACGTCGAGCTGAAAGACTTCCTCTTCGTGCTTCCTGCTGCTCTGCTTCATATGTGGAGGGCTGCGTGTCCCCAAGTCACATATCCTCTCTCATGCGTGTCACACACGCGTGTCCTCGATGAGCCTGATGAGAATTCTCGCTGAGCAATTCGAACTTTTTTTCGCGGGTTCGCAACACAAATGGCTACCGATGCTGAAGGGATTATGTGAAAGAAGAACTCGCGTATGTAAAAACCTAGAGTGTGTAAATAATCAAAAGTAGAAGTACAAAGATCGTTGTGATTATGAGACAATTTGTCTGCAAAATATAACCTAATTACTTATCCTAGTTAATGTAATACCCTCAGAGAAACTGTGGAAAATTTTCTGCAATATCTTTCGAGGTTTGTTAAAAAGTTAAATATCAATGTTTCACTTTAACAGATGTAACATCTAGCAATTTAGCTAGAAATTGCCAGCAATTTTCATTTGCTGTAATTCTGATAATTTGTGAGCTTTTCGTGTACTTTTATTTGAAACTCGAATGTTATTGCAAAGTATAAATTTCAGGGAACAGCATCGCAAATTTTCATTGCTATAAACTCTCGCTATATTGCCATCGTCACTTGCAGTAAATTCTTAGAAATTTCTTGATAACCTAAAAGTGTATTTATTGTATGTTCCACATAAATTGTACGAGCGAGGATTATTTTCGATAGCCATTTTCTGACATAACCTTAATCTAGCAGCTTCGTTTTATGAACGAAGGTTACTTGTACAAAAAGATATTTTGTACGATAAAAAGTATGGTATAGGAATTCTATTCAGAAGTTGTCTTATTATTATATCTTATGTCACATTTTTATTGCTAAAAAATATTCAAACTAACTCTATTATGGATAAGGTACAGATAATCAAAAAAAAGATAATCAAAGGTAAGATAGTAATCAAAATTATTTATCTAAAGGACATTTTTATGCACAATTAAATTACCATTCATTTAAATATTTATTATACAAGTATCTTTACTTAAAGTTATACTTTTACAGAAAAAATTAATGTATTTAACGATGTGTAATGTAATGATATTATCTGATAACAACTGTATCTAATAGTTTTCGTCGACGAGAATTTTGTGCACAATCCTCCTACGTCGGATGGAACTCTGTTAAAAAAGGTCACGATGAAGGCCTTTTTCCGCATTGACCGTACTCAACCCCATTCACCGAACCTTTTTTATTATCTACACACCCTTGCGGTGCTACCCTTGCTACAGGATACCCCTTATCCTTGATGCTCCTCTAGTCCTGAAATATCTTGAACGACACGTAGACACTGAATCCGCAGATTCTTGAAATCGAAGATGAAGAAACATCTACACTATTTTCTTTAAGATAGTTCTTTTTCATCGTTGCATAATTTGTTAATATTTTTTTAATATTCTTCACATATTTTAATATTCTTTTTATTTTAATGATTTATCTTCTTCGCATGGTCTTCAAATATCTTTCTGATTTCCTTGAGATATTATATGTATAATAATTCATGCTTTTTATTTTCGTTTAATTTTCAAATATTCTTTTGATTTCCTCGAAATATTGTCATTTAATATTGAAACACTTCAGACAACATAAACACAACAAATATTAAAATTATTAGATATATAAATTATTTCACTGTCCTAAAGACCTTACTTACTAATTCAAATTGGTATATTTTCCCGGGCTTAAATGAAATTCGAAATACTACCGATGAAACGTGAAATTATTAGTAATAAGGATAATTATTTTCAAAATTGAAACTATATAATAGTCTATATAATAGTTTCAATTTTCAGCTTTCTACAAATAAATTCACAATCGGAAAAAAGTTTGCAAAAGTGTAGTTAAAACTCGAAGGAGATGAACGTAATTGAATTTTAGATATAAAAATTTATGTATAATTACCATTGAGACGTTTTGATTATGTTTGCAGTGTAATATACAATAGATTGATTAAATAATCAGTCATTAATATTAATAACTTTTGAACAGTTATAAAAATTTTACAAAAATAGATTAGATAAAAAAACAGATATCAAAAATTCTACTATACTTTATTTATAGATCAGCTTATTTATAAATGAAATTTGATATTTACTTAAAGAAAGAACTCGCCCCTGTAATATGAAGGCTTTTCGATCAATAAGGATAATACGAGGTTCAAGTGTCCTTACCAGGACACTTCTCTTATTTCACCTCCTATGTCCTCGTGTTCCCTTGGTAGCTAACTAGATCACCCGAACTAGAAATTTCTTCTCTTTCGAATAAAGTGCACCCCATAAACCTTACTCGTAACCACAATGATTCTAAATTTACATCTCATAAACCTTACAACTAATTATCCGCCGTTATCCTATATCGATGAAAATCGAGCCATGTAATTTTATGGGTTGACAATTACTCGTGATTTATGGCAAACATCAGTATTGTTAACAAAGTGATTCGAAGTTTGAACGTTAAAAACCCATTTATTGGCCACGCCCAACATTCGAAAAAGCTTCTTCGAGTCGTATACTAGCCTGGCCACTAATTAGGGAACTCTATTCAGTCGTTTATCCCTGGGGTGGCACCTTGCGTTCCCGGGGGGACTTTCTATGCATTCTAATAGAAGACCGGAATATAATAGTCGTTCCACGAATGGTTGTACGCCTCTGCTTCATGAATATGGCATGAAGCGGTATTGCTTTATCCTCGACAGAAATAATAAAATACGGAATGGAGCTGGTGAATTTCAATATCCTTGGAATTTAGGTTGGGAATGAACAGTGACATAATTATTGCCATTCTTGCAATAATATTGCAAGTTTATGGACTAAAAATAGACTTCTCAACAGTAAGAATGAAATTCTTCGTTTTATGGTTCTTCTGAAGATTGGGTTATTTGATAGCGGTAGATTCACTTAAATTTAATAACTTTAATAATAGTAGTAATATACGTATTATTTTTCGAATGTATTAATACACATAGCAGTGTAATATACTTAATATTAATAATTTTTTTTTTATTTTCATATTTATATGCTTTGATGATTTTTGTTACTTTACATTATAATTATGTTGTATAATTATTATACTTATTATAATTATATTATTATATTTTTGCAAAATTATTAACACATTATTACCATACTACTAAACAAATTTTCAACCTAACCTCACTTAAATAAACTTAACATAGTTTAGCCGAATAAGGAATCCTACCTTCAACAAACTAATAAAAATAGAAATATTGTATATTCTAACTTTCTATAATAGTATACATTATCAGCTGTGATGATAAAAATATTATTTGGAATATAAATAATTAATATTTTAATTGTATACTTTTACAAGTAGGCTGTTTTGTCAGCAAGTCTGATAATTAAAAATGAGAAAAATAAGACATTCATGGGCAGAAATAAAAATTATATTTATAAGTGAAATTTTGTATTAAAAAACTACTTGAAAAATGTTAAAGAAGATTCTCATTTATTTACAACTTTGTAGAGTTGACCATTAAATAAAGTATATATCTTTTTTTTATTAAATATGATGCATATTATTTATAATGCATCATGTAATGTACGTAATACATTATTAATATTATCCTGTACGAATATAATTCGAGATTGTCTTAAAATCGTTCTACGTATCTTCTGACTCCCTAATTCTTAGGTCACGCTTCGGTCGAAAATTTCACGGTTCGTACAAGGTCACAGGGGTAGTTTCAACTACATATTGTCGAAAACATATGCTCCTAATAAAGACGTCACGCTTTAAGCTCGAATTTCATGTTCCATCGCAATTTTTTCGAACATAACATTCCACTGACTTAATTTCATATCATCCCATGTATTTCATTTCAAATCTCAAGAAATTTTGATGTATATCTACAAAATGGAATAATTACACAAACACGTAATAATTTATATAGGTACCTTAGTTTATGTAAGTACTTTAATCATTTATATGTATAAGAATCTGCTTACATTATTATACATATTAAATACCTTAATATAAATAACCGTTCATAGTTTAAACGTCCCCTAAAATCTCATCTATAATTTTTGCAATTGTAGAATGAAGATAATGAAGAAAATTAGTAAAATTAGCAAAATTAGCAACATAAACAAAATAATTAAAATGTAGAAAATTAACAAAATGAACAAAGTAAACAGAATAAACAAAATTAACAAAATGAACAAAATGAACAACATGAACAAAATTAACAAAATTAACAAAATTTACAAAATTTACAAAATTTACAAAGTCAACAAAATTAGCAAAATGAACAAAATAAATAAAATGAATAAAATATACTTTAATTCCATCAAAGTATAGTCATGCGAACATGAATTATAAGTTATATCATATTCCTTCACCGCTGTAATCAATTGCAAAATAAGTCCTGTACCCCTATATTGCCCTATATATCATTTATAAGTACTGTATCGCATTATAAAATTTGTGAATTCGTGAATTTTATTTCATTTTATTCTTGAATTGAATGTGTGACTGCATCGAAAGTTCTGTAGCAATCAATAGAAATATAAATTGTCAAACATAAGTCATACACCGTCAAACTTCCAATACAACATCCAGAGGAGTGCGTCTTAATGTCCGCTCCATCTTGCATTCACGTCGGCCATTTTGCCGGCGACTCGCCGCTCAAGGTTCGTTCCTATGTTCGCCTAAGGCCCTAATACCGTAGTGGTTAAATTTGACCGTGGGCGAAGATCGTTCTCACGCTTGGTTCCCGAAGGAACCTAACCAGTCGGTCGGACAAAAGTCGAAGGCCCCCAGGGGTCGTGGGAGGGTTCGAACCTCGCGTCCTTCCCGCCTATCCTGGACAGGCCTCGTAGAGCCCCCGGGACCTTTGAACCCGTGGAATTTCGCGTCTGGCACCGGCTGCTCGATGATTTCCGATGGTCAGGACAACGCAACCGCGTGAAACCTGACCGGGGATGGTCATAATTTCTCCTTTCACGACGCTGTTCCCGGGTTCCCAGGACACGCGGATCGGAAAAGTCGCGGATTCGCCAGGATAACGTATCTCGGCCCTTCGTTATTCTCGCCAGGCTTCCTTTTTTTCTCACGAGCTTCCTGGAGGGCGAGGGTGGTTGCCGAAGAACGTGACGTTACGGGGAGGTTCGTGGGAATCCGGGACGAGCCCCGTGAGAAAGCAGCTTCGAGGAGAGATTGTTTCTTCTCAGGGTTACTAGGGAATCAGTCGACGGAAGGAAGCTTCTTCGAGGAGCTGCGTGTGGGGAAACGGAGCGAGGAGGGTGGACAAGGGATGAACAGATCGAACATTTTATTGATGTTTGCAGAGTGCAGAGCACATATGATTTTCCTAACTATTTCTTAAATTTGTATGGCTTCGACCTTGGTAGAACCTTCTGACATTGTAACTTTTTCTAATATGATGCATAAGATAGATTTAGTTATTCAATTTTGGTTATTATGCAACAATTTATACCACTTGCTGAATAATTGTAGGCACATGATATGTTGAATAAATGATATACTTTGTATGAGGCATGCATAGGATCTGAATAAACACTTTTACGTTTACTGGTATTAATGCAAGATGGTCTATCAAAAGCTTTGAAAGTTTAGAACACTTCAATTTCAAAATTTTTTGACCGACACCATCAATTTTAAAAATTATAGAATTCTACACAATCCAAATTAAAAAATTGTTGGACTTTTGAAGCTTCCAAATTACTGGCGAATAAATTGGTATTAAATACCAATATCTGAAATTCGAATTTCTTCAGCTACGTCCCAAAGATCAGCTTATCAATTTTACGCCATTTTAATTGAACCGCCCAACAAATAATTCGACGATCTCGATAACTCGTTCGAGATATCTCCTGCATCCTTCTGCGAGCTTGGTAAGCCTGAGAAAACGAAACTGCCCTTCGAACCACGATTCTCACGCTCGGCTCGGTTACGTTATCTCCCAGTGTGACCCAGGTAGGCATCTTCGTCGGCAATCTGTACCAGGACATCTGGCATCCATCTTTTTTTTCGACGAATTTCTAAGACGCTGTGTGGTCCACGAAATTCTTTTTTCGGCGTTCCTGGAATTTGCAGCTTTCCGCCGACGCGTTTTCCTCTTCAGTGCTCGGTGAAACACGACGCCTCTCGCCAGAAGAAAAACGTGCTCGTTATTTGTTCCCGTGCCTTTTCACCTAGGCCTCTCTCTGTCCGGCGAACGGGAATAACGCTGATGAATATTCCGTCGGGATTCCTTTGGAAAAAGATCGTTGCTGGAAGATCCGTGGAGCCGTCCTGTTCTGCGTGCTCGTTTCCCACGAGCCGTGAGAACGATGATTCCGTGGTCCGTGCGTTCTTCCCACTCGTGATAGAGGAACATAAACGAAAAAGAGCGTTCCAGGGACTCGTGATCACGCGTGAGACGATTGTCGAGATTAATTTGATCGGGAACGGTTTCGATGAACCGCGGATGGCGCTGAGTTCCATTTTGTTTGGAAAAGTTGAGGATATTCGAGAGGAAAGTAATTTCTTCTTAGAACGAATATTATTTGGGACATTTAGGAAATTTAGGGGATTTAGAGAATTTTGGAGATCTGGAAAATTTAAGATAGTTATTTAGGGTAGGTATTTTCAAGATTTAATGTATTTGGAGAAGGTAAAAACTTTTGTGGTTTATGAATGGAGTTACATTTAAAATCCCCTTCGTGCAACTCGTCTTCTGACACGTCATCTAATAGAACATTAGAAAAATCTACGTCTCTATTAATTAACCTATTGTTTACTGTATTTTGTTAAAATTGATCTGTTGATCAAGACCTTAAAACATAAACCGTGGTCTACCTCTGGGAGGTAGCCATTATCGGTGGTAAATTTTGAGATTAACTTTACATCCCCGATTTTATCCAAATAACTCATCCAATGAAAATCCTACCTGCTTAAGACTTTTCGTATTACTTAACCATAGCTTTATGGTTAGTTAATAAAAACTAGTAAGGTTAGTTTAGTTAGTAAAAACATAACTAAACAGTAATTAGCAAAACTTTAATTAGTGCTCCGCAAAAAAAGTATAGTGATCAGACTTGATTAGGTATAAACCTTAACCCCCGTCTTGAAAAATTAAAATTATAAAAATCCACAGTTTGGCGACCGCTGAAAATTGTAGGTTAAGGGGTTAAATGGCGGTTGACGCGTACGTAACGTTTCTTCTCACGATTATTGGAGAACCATGTGCACCGAGAAAGTGGACTGAAATTGAGGATCATGAAGCGGTGATCGAAACGAACCGCCGGTATCTTTTGAAGTTCCTTTTTTCCAAGCGACACGTGCTCCCTTGGCGTCCGACAAACGCCAGGAATGTCGGGGCCAATAAAGGACGGAATGCGTTTGCCGGCTCTGGACAAGTCATTCCCAAAGGCTGTCACGCCTGGCTCGACGAAGCGTGAGAACGAAAATGCGTGGCTCGAATCGACGTTCTTCTCACGTTCATCAGGGTAGCAGACAGAATGAAGAGATCGTCGCGAAATTCGAAACTGTCGTGATGCATTTTCACGTTTTTCGACGAACTTGTGGAATTCCGACGGATGAAGTTTATAGCCTGATCGGGTGACGGGGATATGTAAGACACGATGTTTTTTGGGAGGAGGAGTGGATGAACACGAAATTCTTGGGTGTAGATTTCATTTAGTTTATTAATTAAAGTGGTTTAGTGGGGGATGAAGGGAATGAGAAGTAACTTAGGACTCCGAGGTTGATATTCTACTGCTGGATACTCTTTAGACTTCTTCTGAGATCTATCATTTCTTAAGCTTCTTTTGAGATTTTACTAGGATTACACTGTGGATTTTTTTTAGGATTTTAGAGTCTTCTAGAGACTTCTAGGGTCTTGACGCATGGAACTTGAAGTAGAATTTGTCAGGGTTGTCAGTGTGCACAATTATTGAGTTATCAAATTTGCAAATTTTTGGACTTAATACCATAGGTTTTTATCAGTTTTCAAGCTTAGCAATGAAGATGTTTACAAATTTTCAAATTTAATGATACAAATGTTTGCAAACTCCATTTTCTAATTTAAAAATTCAAAAGTTTTCAGCATAAAAAATTCACAGCTTTAAGAGATTAGCTCTGTAAAATAAATGTTCTGGCAGATAAATACATAAATTTAAAAATTTTTTAATTTACAAGTTCTCAAATCAAAGTTCATAATAAATTTCATAATAAAATTTCAGATAAATCATATTTTAGATGAGAAAAGATTTTACTTCAACAGTAAAGGTTTAATGACAGTGAAACAATGGAGTGGTACATAATCTATCAACATCCACATATTAAGAAGTATCAAATGATCAAAACTGTACTGTTCAAAATCAATCTGTGTACTTTTTGAAATCGTTGAAAACAAACAATAAAATTTACAATTTTTAATTTTACGTACATTGATACTTTTCACTACACGTCAATCTTCAAGATACAGAATCATCTGTTTTAAATAGCTTATACCAGATTCTACATGTATAAAATACACAATATTGGAGTGATTTCAATTAATATTTATTTAAAGTTAAATTGCAAAAAAAGTGTAATGCTAAATTTGCTATTTAGTATCCACTATACTTTCATATTGTACTATTGATTTTCATATTGTACCAATAATAATTCTGCATAACCTCAAAAGAGCGGGAAAACATTTCACACTTGTATAACTTTATTGATTGTATGAAGTTAATCAAAAAGAAAGAAAGTGAAATTTTATAAAAGATCTTGAAAAACTGATTATTTTAAACTAGTTATCTATTTTACAAGGATATCTTGAATATTATATATTATAATACTCGTACGTGGTATACGTATTGCACGATAGCAGAACAAAATAGAAAACCAGTTTAAAATAACCACTTTCACTTGCTCTTTTGTAAAATTAAAATTTGTTTATATTTGTGGTACTAAAATGAAGATACTGATATATAAAATTTATTATAATGACGTGTTTAGTGGAATTAGGATCCAAAAGCACTTCCTCACAAATTAAAAAGAAACATTCGAAAAAGTCAAAACTTTGTCTCGTTAAAATTAATTGCATCGTGTCTTCAAAAGAAAAATGTAATTTAAGAATTTTATAAGAAGAAAATTACACTATATTTTATTCTTCAAATAACATTCTGTAATTACCTAAAAAATATTGAATTTGTATTCAAACAAATTCAGTATAATCAAAATATTTCTCTTCAAGGTTAAATGAAACGTGAAAATAAAAAGACTATATCACTTTTCTAAAATTCCGATCCGTTCATAAAAGTGGCGTTTACATGAAGATCAATGTTAGTAAATATACATATAAATATTATTACAGTTATTTATATATTTTTAAAACAAATTTTGCTAAATTTTGTTGATACATAAATTTATTAAACAGAAGATTCCATTTTTTACGCTTAAGGTCTTATGTATTTCCACTCTTAAATCTCGAGTTCGCCATTGATCCGCAATCTATGCGCACAGTACTCTGGTCAGACAGACCATAGAAGGATCCTGTCAATAGAAGGACTTAGAATCACTTCCTGCGAGATTCTAACCCCCTGGCAACTTTATGGCCGAAAACATAATATAAGCGTCGAAGAATCACATGTTCACGCATAATCCCACCAGTCCCACCGCATCTCCAATAATTGACAAACAGTACATGCCACGTATACATTTCACCTGTAATATCATTGCCGCAACGTCTATGTACATCCCCCGGTCCATGTACATTTCGTTCGCAAATTTACCATCTAGAACCAGCTACTTTCCTGATTCTTGTTTACAGCAATCCGCAATTTCGCATAGTTACAGCAAGCATCGTAACAATCGTGTTACAGAACCACCACGACCATTTACGATACGTATCTCCATTTTCAACGGCCCTATAATAAAAGTTGAAGACTTCGTTTCTTTTGCAAATACTTCCACGCGATTTCTAATCCCCTGCTTCCTCGACACGCTCCAATGATTTCGAGGAAATTCCTCGGACAAATTGATTTGGCCCATCGGCATTCCTTTTCGGGGTCCTCGAGAAAAGGCCCAAAGCGACCCACCTCCTCGTCCCTGCTGCTCCTCTGCTCCTCCTGCTATAGAATATTGACTTTTAACTGTCAATGACACTGATCGTCATCGTTTAATCGATGCGGGCGACATTGAGTCCCTCGCTGACATCATCCGATACAAAAATCGTCCTTTTTTTACCAGCTTAATGAACACGCGTTCATCCGAAACGAACCACGGATGACCATGGAGTCGGTTACTTAAAATTCAAGGAGGAGTAAACCTGACCAATCCAGGTGAGGAAACTCCACCTTCCAGGTAAGGAGCCACCGAGAGCACCAACTGAACGTTCATGGTCTCCTAGTACAAATGGTACCAGGTTCTCGACGAGTGTTAACCCTTTCGCCAATCGGGCAACCCAGAAGGTCAGTTTACGCCTTTGAGACAGGCGACGAAAGTGAAAAGGATATGCACGGGTGAAAATCGGGGAACCAAAGGACAGAGGTTGTTCGCGCCAGCGATCCGCTGAACTTTCTGCTTGCCTGATCGACACTCGTCGAAAATTAACCCTTTCCGGGATGCCGAAGTCTCGTTCGCGGTGTTCCGAGACGTCCCGACTTCTTGGACGTTCCTGCATCCCTGGTGCTTGGTCTTCGATTAATTCGTGTTTACAACGTTCTTCACGCCTTCCCGCAAACTTTAACGCGCGATTAACGCACGTGTATCGACATTTTCTGTCATTCCATGTTCCTCTTCGTCCACGTTGCGTCTCCATTTCTAAACACATCGATCCACAAGAATTTGGAGAACGATTCTCCTTGCTCTCATGGAATCCTGGTACGTGGAGGATATAAAATTTCCGTTAGCGTGATTTTAAAAGCGTGTACGAACACCGAGGACTCCTGACGGTCGTTCGTGTGTTTGATCCTTGGTACGCGAAAATATGAACGAGATTATGATATTAATTATGGAGAATATGGTATGGAACATATGATTCTTGTTTATATTTAGTGAGATGAATTTAGAAAGTTTTTGTCTAATTATGTAGGTATACTTGCAATACAGTTGCATTGAATCGGTAGAAAATTTGAAATAAAAATATTTTAGCATTCGCAGATTAAGAACTTGAGTATGTGAAAGCTTGAAATTCGGGTGTTTAAGTGTTACAAAAATTTATATTTGAATATTTGAGTATTTGCAGGATGGAAATTTATTTGAGGAGACAAATATTTGAGTAGTCGGAATTTTGAAATTTGAATACTTGAATTTGGGTGTAATCGAAGATTTAACATTCGAAAATTTAACATTAAATTATTTAAATGCATCTGAGTATATTTAAGTATATTTAAATGTATTTAAATATTTAAAAAATTTGAAAATGGAAGACTTGAATGTTGAAAAGTTAAAATTTTGAATGTTTAAATATTTAGGAACTATTAATAAACTAAAAATGTGCAAACTTTATTTTTGTAAGTTTGTTTTCAACTTGTTATCGATGTCCATTTTGAAAACAGTACCACCAGCGCCATCTTGCTTTTAGAAAAAGAGGAACTTCAGTATCATTGCTTCATATAGAAGTTAATACAAAATTCTTGCAAAATATTGCATCCAATGTGCGCACAAATTACTAAATACAGTATCAACTAATTATATATTCACAATTAAATCGACAAATCTCAAAAAATCTAGTATTACGCGACAGGTAAATACGAATTTAAAAGCTCCAGGTAGCTGCCGTTAGATGGCCATGTTCTAGTTACCACAAAATGGCACCTTTTTAGTTATCGATTAGAAACTCATTGTCATATTTATTATTTTAACAGAATTATAAAATATTTTTAAACAACTGTTATCACTTTTAAAACGTGGAAGTACATATTTTTTCCAAAATAATAAATAATTATTACACGTAACACATCGAAATTCTTACCGTTTAGAAAATAATTTTCTTTGTCAATGTTTTATATTCTGCTGTAATGTTTTTAAACTATTTATCATTTCTATAATTATCTATTTTTTGTTAAAAAATTTCAGATGAGTTTTTAGATAAAAACTCTAAATTATTCTATCGAAATATTTTATTTTATTTTCCACATACACAAGATGTAAAATCTATGTGATCAAGTAACTGTACGCAATAGCACAGGTTTGTTTGTGTAAGAAACCTTAGTCATGATCAAGTTTAAGATTCTAAATAATATGGTCTCCTAATCGTGAAGCGTTTCTGGGTAGTGATTCTCCTTACAACTTCTTTCTTGATACACACATGTGACGCAAGTTACGTAATCCATGCCGAATCATCTTCTCTGAAGTTTTTGTCCAAACAAGAATTTTAGAGGTTTCATATCTGAATACGAATACCAAACACGAATAGTATTACAAATTTAAACAATTTTGATTGTTGAAGTGATTAATACTTGAACTACGTCATGCGATATTTTTTACGCACATAAAATAAAAGATAAAGGAAACTTTGTAAAGGAATGAAAAGTGGATTGTTGAAAGGAATGAGGACAGTTCATGAATTGTAATACTTTATGCTTTTATTTATATTCAAAAAAGAATACGGAATAACGCGTAGCTCAATCCTTTTTCATTTAAATAACTTGTGCATAGTTTGGGTTAAATTAATCTAAAATAAAAACACAGTGTTTAATAATCTGTGGATAGAATATTCTAATTTATTTTTGACTTTAAATTGATATGCTGTAGTATTTTGTGATGATTTTATGTAAAATATTCTTTGAAATCCGCCATTTGTTATGATGAAACGAAGTCCTTAAAATGGAAGACTTTTTACTTCCAATTATTATTATATTTTTTTAAAAGGATAAGCTACGTTGAATAACCCTTTTTGAACTAAAAATTATAACACATAATATTTTAATAAAAATTGTCAACAATACATTCACATTTGTATTTGATAGAATGTGCTGTATTTGATAAAAATGTACTGTAAAATAAATTGCGAAATGTACATATGCAGGCACAAAGTAGAATAAAGTTAATTTAATAAATAAATCTGGAAAATATCTTAAGGATATCTAAGATCATCGCAAGGATAAGATGAGTCAAAGCACAGCTCCACGAGTTTCATGCTATCCTAGCAAACTTGTTTACCAAATTGGTTTCTTTCTATGCGAAGGTCGACCAGGGATGAAACCATAAAGGGAAAAGTCGACTATACCTGAACCTCCGGAGGCAACCTTCGGTCATTATGCATCACCATACAAACCTGATGAGCTAACTAGAGACTACGTTGACAAACCGATAGCATTAACACTCATAGTCAATATTTTCCGATAGCACATAATTTTGGAAAAACATTTCTCCCAAACTGGTAGCGTTCCGTCCTATATAAATTAAAAGAAAACCTAGAAATAGATGGAGTATTTGTTAGATATTTTGTCAAAACGGAGAACCGTTCCCAATTAAGGTGCTGGGGTAAGTGCCGAGAGGTCAAACTCAATCCTCTTACCAAAGGCATCCTTGCCTCCCCGCTACGTGACCAGATCCTCAAGGAACAACGTCCCTATTCGACTAAGCAATTCAATAACAAACTATCTATCCTTTTCTACAATCTCAGAAACTAACAAAACACACAGTCCTGCGACATCTGATGACCATACGACTCCAAGTCAATAACCATCGTCTATCGCCTCACTTGGACTCTCATAAACAACCTTTCGCTCCGACTTCCCGCAGTCTATCCCTATCATAAATCGTTTAAAGGCAAAATAGCACAGGCTAATTGCCCTTGATGACCCTCCAAAATACGTTGACGCTAATGTCTTAAACCAATCTCATTGTTATTTCCTACGGTAACGGTCATTATGCGTCACCATGCAAACACAAGATAACTACCCAGATGTAAGGACTCCGAGTAATGACTATCGTACTGGGTCCGTAGGATATATACAAGAGAACCACCCTGAATAATATTGTAACAAACCTTGTCCTAGAACAATAGTTGACTTATAGACAACCCAGAACTCGAACCCTCCCCTGAAACATGTACAGATATAAGCACCCCGAAAAACCGAAATAAAGGCAGTATTGTGGAAAACGTTAAACACGTCGAATCTCTGCTCATTTCCGAAACCTTATCCGTCTGGACTACGAGAGCCATTCGCGAGTACGAGTTTCCCCGTAACAAGTCACATTTGCCCCGTAACATTTTGGCGATCCGGATATCACAAGAGAATAATCTAAAAATTCGGAACGCCGCCAGATCCAAGGAACCTGTTGGAGGCCGAGGGACAAGATTGTCCTGATTGCTATATTTTCTTTCGGAAGATTCTCACAGCTGGTATCACGGACCAACGAAGATCAGGGTAAGCTAAGACGCTGGCTTTCACCGAATATCGAAATCTTCCTCCTCATATCATTAACACGAGAGGAAATCTTTCCAATATTCAAAATGTCCACTGACCTTGAGGAAGCCATCCAGGCTCTAAACAAAGCCGTCCAAAGTCTCGTTACCCAGGAAGAAAAGATCAATGAAAGCATCTTGGCCTTACAAGCTGAGAACGAAAACAGGAAGATAGAAATCCAAGCTATCCAGAGGGTCCTGAAACCCATCACGGACGAAACCCATACCAGCCTTGCCGTACAGTACCCAGGTGAAATAGACGAGGGAGAAATAGAAGACGTGTCACCCGCCAGGAATCCGCCATCGCGCCGACCAAACACACCTCAATGGATCGTTGAAGACACATCTTCAACAAGAAACCTCCAACTCCATATGCAGCACAGGTATGAAGGGAATCAACTGAAAAGTGCCAGTGAATTAATGGACACTATTAGACCACTCAAAGGTTGGGATGACTCCGTCGAAGATTTTATTCGGATGGTTAAGCGTGCTAGGGTTCGCTGTTACGAGCCGGATATCTTGCTAGATAAAATAATAGCTGTTAAAATCATTGATCAGGCGGAACGTAGCATTCGATATGTGCAAATAAATTGTTACGATGAATTATATGGCGCGTTAAGAGTGAATTTTCCGCTAGTTTCTTCAGACACCGCGAGAGAGAAATTGAGTAGAATATTTCAAGGGCATACTGAAACTATAATGAATTACACCTTTCGTTTTCGACAACAGTTGAACGAATATAGGTATGCGATCCAGAGGGAGTATACAAGGTCGGCTAATCAACAAGTCGCTCTTACTATCACGGATAGGGACGCGGTAAACTTATACACTAGACAATTGCGTGATGAACTTTCTGTATTAGTTTATCTAAGAAACCCTAGTAACCTTACTGAAGCTCAGCGCTATGCTGTAGAGGCTGAAATGTTAGAACATGATTGTAGGAGTTGATTATTGAATAGACAAAGAGGATCAACAGAGTCGTTAGAACGATCGACAAATTCCGTGCAAAACTCGCGACAATTTAATAGAACACATGAAAACACTCCTAGAAAGCCGATACAAGCGAATTGTGAAGCAATCAATGCGGAGAACCGGCACACTTTGCAAGTCAATGCAAAAATTTTCGATTACTGCCTCAAATCGCATCACCGCCAGGAATAAATGTAACTTGCAACATTTCGGGAACGGACGATAGAGTATTGCTGTCAATTTTAAAGCGAGTCTTGTTATTTATTTCCTACGGGAACTAACTCTGCGAAACCTTTAGTTTTCCCCGTAACAAGCCGACCGACTGTTCTAAGTTTCACACCTACATGGTCTCCTAATCGTAAAGGACCAACGATAGCGAGGCTCTTTTAACCCTTTCGAACATGAGATTGTGATTCCAATATTGTATATGAAATTTTACTATAATATCGTTCATAAGATACATATATATCTTTAATATACTTTTAATTACACTGTTAAACTTTTGTATTCAAACTTCTTTTTGTATATTCTTTTATAAAAAGTTATATTTTATGGACATTGCTTTTATTCTTAAGAAGTCTATGCTAATCTAATTTTACAATTTATCAATAAAAAATATAGATTAAATAAATTTTGTAAATTTATTTTTGATAATTTCCTGCAGTAATTGAACTTTGTTGTATATAATTTAATAAAATGAAGTACTTGTTTTGTGGAATATTTTATTTAAACATTGTTAACACACATGTTTATAAATTGTAGATGTATTTATCATATATATTTGCAATTTATAAATTGTGTGATAGGATTTATAGTTTGCTCGAAATCTTTAAACATCTAATTCGAAATTAACATCTTCTGTATTCAATATTTATTCTAATATTTCATGTCTGCATTGAATATTTGATTATTACATTTTAAAAATCTCCCTTCTGTATTGAATATTTAATTACTGTATCATAAACATTTCACTTCATCAAATATTTGTAAAACATTTAAAGTTGAATCATATCGTCACAAAGTTTTCATGGTTATATTATTAAACTAACTACATGTATTTATAATTTCATAATAATATCTGTACTAATAACAAATTAAATAAAATTCATTTCATCATAGTGAAATTAAATCATATCAATTCACGCTCATAAAATTTTTATAAGATTAAACCTAATAGAAATAGAAAATAATATATTATTCAACGTAGAAAGAAATCGATAAAAATGGCGCATTCACGCACCTCTTTCGAGATCTAACTTCTGTGAACCTTCTGCTACCCTATGAAAAGTGTTTACCAGCTTCATTTCCTTAAATGGGCGTGAAACCACAAATCACGAGGGTCGGGATAGCTATTTGACAAACTCCAAAGTAATTTGGTTTCGTGTAACGAATAAACACATATAACCACGACAGCGATGACTACAGTACTGAGTCAGTAACAGATAAGTAAAATAACCACTCTGAATCATATATTATAACCAACCCTGCCCTGACATTTTTCAAAACAGCAATTGACTCATAGCAAGCTAGAAACCGAATCCTCCTTTAACAAATGTCACATCTCAAAAATTAATAATAGATTTAGTATTAAAACGTTAAACATGTTGGAACTCTTTATTTTTCAAAATTTTTCTCGTCTGGACTACGAGAGCCATTCGTGACTATGAGTTTCCCGTAACAAGCTATTTGTCAAACGCCAAAGTAATTTGGTTGCAATATGGTCTCCTGTTCTATTCGTACTACGAGTAGTGAGGCTCTGCATAACCCTTTCGTCAAACCAGTCCTGTTTTTCAAATAATCCTATCTAAATCTATCTATACATATTAATTACTATATTCAAATTGTAAAAACCTCATAATGTAGTACAATACTTTTATTTTTAACAAATTTATACAATTTATTATTTTTGCTATATTTTCTTTAACACTTATCAAAATATTGTAGTGCTTTTAATATTGAATATTTAATGCAAAATTCTATATCTTTCAAGCAATAATGAAAATATGAAATGAAACTGTTTTCGCACAATGATAGAAATGTGAAATGAAGTTCATTAAATAATCATCATACAGACCACATTAGATAAGAAATTTTGTTATTGTATTTTGTGAGGGTCACACAGAATAGTTTAGGAAATACTGTCGTTCAATTTCTTCCTTCACGTTCTCTAAAATAGTTAACATAATGCGTCGTTTCTGTGCCTTTCTCAAGGTTTTATGGCAAACGCATCCCCACCTTGCACTTTTGGGAAAAATACAAGCTTACCGTTACTACGGACTTGGGAAACAATAACCAAGTCTCCTTCTAACCTAATTCCGAAACACTCTGAGGGACTTCCTAATTTATGGTGACCCTAAGACAATTCTGTCTATTGTCCACCCTTACAATTTTAAGATTTTAAGTAGCTGTAAAATCAGGATACAATAATACAAATAATAGGTATAAAATACATAGAACTCGGAAAGCAAGCATTCCATTAAAATTACACACAGGTATAAAATATTATGTTATACATTTTTAATAGCACACTTATTGCACTAACTAATTGTACTAACAAAATAATAAAATACAACTCGAAATATAATCAACCCAAAAATACAGAAAATACTAAATTAGACCTATTATATTACTTTCATACTTAGTATTTTCAAATTGTAATTCACGATCAGATTTAAAAATATTGCTTCTTCAAATTTTGTATACTAATTATATGTATAAAAAGAAGGATTGTGTGAAATGAACAAAGTGCTTTTATGTCTGGAATACTGTTTAATTGAAGGATACAGGACGAAGAACTTCCAGGTACATTATGCTACCCTACGAATTCTGTTTACCAAACACATTTCCTTAAATGGGCATGAAACTACGAAGAATCCTGAAAGGGACACCTATTATCAACCTTCGAGCACATGATACCCTATTCTTCGAGACCAGCGAAGCAGTGAGATGTTCTGCAACCCCTGAAACTTGCCAGAGAAACACGCCTTTAATTCAAACCGGTTTGGTGTTTGCATTGGTCAGCAAGTGTGGTTGCACTGGGAAGAGAACAGGTGTTCACCTTCGGAATCTGTTTTGCAAGGTTAAAATGAAGAGATTTCACAGTTTACTGCGTATAATTCTTAAAATATAAATTGCAGAAATATATGATTGATAGAAATGTTACTATAAATGATATAAACTTGTGTGAATGGAATTTTGAAAAATGGAAGGATTTTGTTAAATAAATGTAAATATAAATTTTGCGTTTATTATATTTTTATTTGATTTTTGTATAATTTAGATATTAAAATGAAATTGGACTTTAGGGTTTTGGAAATATCAAGTTCTCTTTGATTTAGAAATTTGGTCTTGGAGCTGTGTAGATTTTTTAATTTACAGATTTAGAAATGATCGGATTTCAAATTTTTTTGTTTGGAAATTTGGTCATTTGGGAGTTGAAATACAGACATGTCAAATTTAAAAAATTCAGAAATTTGGTTATTTAGGAGTTGAAATATTTAGGAATATAGACATGTCAAATTAAAAAATTTAGAAATTTGAAAATATTAAGTTCCCACATTTTTAAATAAAAAAATTTGGGAAAGTAGGAACTTGAAAACTTGGAAATTTTGAAATGTAGAAATTTGGAGATTTTGAAATGTACAAATTTAAAAATTAAAAAACTTTTTAACTCAAATTTTCAACTCTAAAATTATACAAATACCATATTCTTAAAGTACTTAATTTACAAATATAGAAATTAGAAAAACTAGAGGCGTGAAATATAAAATTTTATATTCAATCATATACAGTAAAGACTGGATAACTGCGACAAACGATGGACTGGATAACTGCAACGTTACTATCCCCACCACTTAGGGGGATCCCCCTTGAATTTTGACACTTGACGAGCGAGCAGCGTATGTAATGTAATCCGAACCGGCGTATCGATGTGACAACACTAATGCAACAGTAAAACTTTTTTATTTTTTGGTTTTACTAAATATTACTTTTACCAATGTAATTGTGAAATTCTCCTGATCAAAATAAGACCAAACACGGCATAATTTGAACAACATTTGTTTATGTAGTAATATTGTTTGTTTTTTCGAGTGTATGGAGGCGCGATTTTGTATGGAACCAAAAGACTATTACTCGTCAGACTTCTCTAAAAATTTAATTTTAAACAGCCTCACTCGTTCACTCTCTGTCCTTTCCTACGTTTAGCGGTCGACGCGAGCCAAATGTAAACAAGGAATCGACACCTCGACTCGATAACTGCAACGCTTGTTCCCGATTTTGTTGCAGTTATCAAGTCGAGGTGTCGATTCTTTGTTTACATTTGACTCACGGCGACCGCTAAACGTAGGAAAGGACAGAGAGCGAACGAGAGAGGCTATTTAAAAGTTAAGAATCGACACCTCGACTCGATAACTGCAACAAAATCGGGAACAAGTGTTGCAGTTATCGAGTCGAGGTGTCGATTCTTTGTTTACATTTGGCTCGCGTCGACCGCTAAATGTAGGAAAGGACAGAGAGCGAACGTGAGAGGCTATTAAAAATTAAATTTTTAGTAAAGTCGGGTGAATAATGGTCTTTTGGTTCCATATAAAATTGCACCTCAATACACTCGAAAAAACAAACAATATTGCTACATAAACAAATGTTGTTCAAATTATGCCGTGTTTGGTCTTATTTTGATCAGGAGAATCTCACAATTACATTGGTAAAAGTAATATTTAGCAAAACCAAAAAATAAAAAAATTTTACTGTTGCATTAGTGTTGTCACATCGATACGTCTCTGCCGATTGTTTTCTTTCCTCGGACCTCTCTCTCTTTCAGTCTCTGTCCTTTTCTACGTTCAGCGCTCGGCTCGAGCCAAATGTAAACATAAAATCGACACCTCGACTCTATAACTGCAACGCTTGGGTCCCGATTTTGTTGCAGTTATCCAGTCTTTACTGTACACAGTAAACTACGCATAAACTTTGAGGTTAGTTTCGCCTATGATGGAGGACCTACTGCCATTACATGTTTTCCAGCAAACTTCTAAGCTGATATATAAACCTGATACTTTTATTGACCCAAGAAATTAAGATGAATAGGCCCACTGAACCATACCATCCCTTGGGAATAGACCTAGGAAAACTTTAAGAAACTCTATAATATGTTTTCCTGTTCTAAAAGGAGATCAAGTACCTTCGATCTTTCACCCTTTACTTGTGATTTTCCTTTTACAATTTCGTTAACAATGAAAAACAATACATATAATAAGTATTCACTGAATAAGTGGAAACATTTTGATCATTCTGAAATTTGAATTTATTCTTCCTTCTCAGAAACAACACTACCAGTTTCATACTATCCTGGGAAAGTTGTTTACAAAGGGTGATTCAAGAATGGGAATTCTCAATGGAGCGTGAAATTAGGGTTTCGTAGGGTCAGGCTTTCACTTGAGAATTTCTTCTTGTTTATAGTACTCTGTTAAGACTATAGGTCAAGTTTTTTTTTAAATTTCTCTTTGTTGATGTCAAGTTTAAATCTAAACGACAGATCTGATTATAAATTACATTATAATTATACAGTGTAAATTATGCTTTTCATTTTTTGGAAGGTAAGTTTAAAAAATGTTAGAAGTTGTATACTTTCAGTATTTGAAATTAATTTTAACTCAGCAAAAATTACGTTTAGTACTGTGTTATAAATATTAATACTACATTATTAATATTTATTATTAAAAAATTATTATAAAATTAATGTTTATTATTACAAAAGTAAATCAATCGAAATACTTCATTATTACCGACTATTATTATTTAGTTCAAATAAAAAGTGCTTGGATCTACATAAAAGATAAAATATTTTTATCTGAAAAGAAGTTCAAATAAGCGAAATAAGTTTTAAATAATACACCTTTAAAAAACTATGTAATTTGAATTAGAAAACACGCAAGCACACAATTTTGTTAATTAACAATTACATCGTTACTGTATTAGGTATCTTGTTAACTTTGTTCCTACAATTTTTCCTGTAAAATCAACGACCGCCATAGGCGTCCGGCTTTAACGACCTTTTCTATATTCAAAGAAGACATGGTATACGAACCCTTAAAGAGGAATATTACCTTCTTTATGGCTATACAACCCTGCTGAAAGTATTCAACACTGGTGCCCCTGAGAAGACACGTTCTCACGCTGGCTTTCTACGTGCCTAAAAGATTTTTTCCACGAGGGAGGATGCCAAAGATTTAACGTCTTTCCTCTTTTTTTCTGCATTCTCCATCTCGCAGACCTTCGAGGTATACAGATTATCTCGAAGGAACGTGGCACGTTGTCGCCTTCGTTGAAATAAAGTACGAAGGACGAGGCAAAAGATCCTCGAACAGCTGTGTCCTCGAAAAGTTGAATGCAAGAACTTGCTTAACGACATTCTTGTTCTTTTTTCGACTTCCGGAAAAGTATGAATGAAAGATGTGTGACTCGTGTGAATGGTTCTTTCAAACTGATTTATGGAGACGTGTTCAAATGAGCATGTCGAATAAACTAATATTTCAATTTTCATTTTAATAATAGATGTGCAGGCTTTGTATGAAAAAAAGTTGTTGAAGAGTGTGGTCGAAATTGAGTTAAATGGCACTCTACATACTTTAATAATAATTTATTTTTTATACTAATGTTATGAAGCAAATTATTTTGACAGATATGATTTGTGTTTACAAAATATGTAATGTAACCTAATATTTCAGCGCTAGCAAAGATTTTATTACATTTTTACATTTTTATTATTATGTAGCTCTTGTGAAGACTTCTATACTTTTATTATAAATATCAGCAATTGATTTCCAGGTAAAAATTTTAAATAAATACACAATATTAAAATTATAAATACATGGTTCTATAGTTAACTATTCAGAATTTTGATAAATTTTATTTTACCTTCAATGTGTACTAAATAGATGAAAGATACAAACCATTAATTAATATTAATATGTGGATGATACAGTAAATAAATAAACTAATATTAACTATTGATTGCATCACATTGTAAATATATAAACAGTTTACCCGACGGTTTAAATTACATATTTTGAATAGCGCGTTCTATAACCTTACATGTTTCGGCCATTTTGAAATACAGTGAACTTTCATTCGACATTTTTCTGTTATCTCACCTTTTTTAACTATAACGTGATAATTACTTTACATTAAGATAAATGATCTCATTATCGAATGTGATTTTTTTTAAATAGTTGTTTTTTATGAACATATATAAATTTTTGCATTAAATATTGATCATTTAATAGTTGGGTAAGTCTTTAAGTGCAACATTAAATCTTTACCAAAGAAGTATTAATGACAGTTACATTTGTCGTGATATTCTTTTTATTACATTTTGTTATATAAATGATATTAATTATAATTGTAATTACATAAATAAATTTTCTGTTTTATTAAGCTCTTAGTTGCACTTTCCAGATTAATTTTAACAAATTATCATATGAATTCATATATTTTTGTGTGGAATTAATGACTGTATGTATATAGAAACACGCATGTACCTAGTAACTTTTAAGCATACTTGTTAACAAAGACCATAATGACACCTTGTAATTTCAATATCTTGTAATTGAAACTTCGATATCTTGGTTTTGACCAACAGATAATTTTATCATTTCCATAAAAAATATAGTAAATAATTTTGCAATTAATAAGGAGGACTCGTAACAAAAGGAGTTTCAATGTCTAGCGTAGATTTTCAATGAAAATATTTTTCATCCCCTGATTTTACATACAAATACCATGTATACATATAAGAATTACTAACTTTATAAAATAATATAATTTGAATGCGAATTCATGACGTTCTTCCATTGTTCTATCATGATTTGACATAAGACTTCCATCTAGTGGATTTCTACTGCAATTTCAATCAAAATTCAATTAAATAGATTTTCAATCCAAATATTTTCCCCCATGTTCTACAAAATTTCAACCAACCCATTTCTCAAAAAGTGCAACCCCTAAAATCCCTCTCCGCCCTTTTTTTAAATTGCCTCTACAATGAGATTAGTTTCCAAATAATTAGGTTGTGCAACGACTGACGTAACGCTCGACTACGTAAAGGGATAATAAAGCTGTGCGAATGGAATCTGTGCGGGGGTGGACCAACAGCCGCAATATCGATCAGCTTCCATCGTTCTCATGCGATCCTGGTATCAGAAGCGCCACGCGCGTTCGCCGTTTTCCCACGAGCCCTCTTCGGGTTCTCACGCGGGCACGATCCCGCGTCTGACGCCTCCTCTTCTTTCTGCACGTGTCCAGAAAGGAAACTCGCCGCGACAAACAAAACCAAAACGAAAAAGTGGAAGGGAAGAGAGAAACAAGCGTGCTCCATACAGGGTGTCTCGTTTATCTTCACGTAATTATCTTCGCAAATGCATTACTCAAAAAATTGTTTTCGACTATATTTTAATTTTCTACAGCTTCTTCTATTTTAAGGAATAGGTTTTATTTTGTCAGATCAAATCTCATCTTGTATCATCTTGTAATCTCATCTAGTAATTGTCTAGGTAAAGTAATTTTAGAGATTTTAAATTTGTTATTTTTGTTAATTAATATTTGTTATTTTTAAATGGAAAGTTTCACTTAACATGAACTGTAGCTCTGATATGTATTGATCTGTATTTTGGCCTTCAAGTCTTCATTTCCAAATGCTTCATTTAAGGATAAGGTTATGTAACGATGTTAAAGGATACTTAAAGATATTGGTAGAAATTTAGTATTTAGGGATAGTTAAGCATATTTAAAAATACTTAAAAATGTTCGAGAATATTTAAAGGTATACGGGTGTTCAAAGATATGTGTGTTCAGTGAGACTCCATTTGTCTGAGCCACATTTCAACACGTTGACTGCCATAGCAAAGAAAATTTGATTATGTGTAATTTCTATTATAACAGACTTTGTCGGATATCTTCACTATGTTGTTACATTAGCCACAGTATGAAATAGTTAATATTTTTAACTAGATAAACCACACTTAACATATGTGATCCGTATGAAAATTGAATCGCCACGAAGGTCCTTTGAAATGGTTAGGTAAGGTAAGAAATGGTCTTGTCTATTATCAGTTCAAGTTATTGTTCTCTTTATAAACAGAGAGCGTCTGAGTGGTTTTGTCTATAACTATAATTTTATGAACTTATTATGGACACCCCGTATTATGCACATCCGATCGTCGCCCTTCGATGACAACAACTTCCTGAAGTCGCATGAAGTCCTGTCCGTTCCGAGCTTTCGATTCTCGCGTTCCTGAACCGACTCTCCCACGGTGCGATCCCGTGGGAACGATTTAATTGGCCTAAGAAGCGAGTGCTCATCCTGGTGCCCGTGCGACCTCGGCTTCAAGGATACTGCCTTATCTGGACATTCGTTTTCTTTCTCTTTCGAGCCGTTCCCCTCCCTCGACTAATAGCGAATTTTAAAGCCGTTTAACCCTCGCCTCGGTGTCGAAGATCATCGGACCCTGAAGCCCTTGAGAATCGAACGGTCGCTCGTAAAGTTCAACCCTTATCGCGATTTCTTTTCCCGGAACGTAATTGCAATAACGTGGATGGCTCGAAGAGTGGATCGTGTCTTTAGATGACGGCTCGTGGGCTTTATAGAGATTAATAAACGTTCTAGAGAAAGAAATTGATGAATGATGTTGGGAATGCTGGGATTGCGTGTCTGATTCTATTTTCAGACTTTGGATGATTAATATGTAGTGTCGGTATGACAGCCGTTTTAATTGGCGTTATTGAAGGGCTTAATTAATATTTAGTGATATTATTGAGATGTTTAATTGATTTATGTTGACATTATTGAGATGTTTCATTAATGTTTGTTGACGTTATTGAGATGTCCAATTGATGTTTATTGATATTATTCGAGGGTTTAATTGATATTTATTAATGCTATTGAGATGTCCCATTGATGTTTATTGATATTAGTGGAGTGTCTAATTGATATTTATTGATGAAATAGTGATAATAGCTTGTTGGGAATATTTATTCTAAACTTGGAAATATGGCAATTTTGAGTTTCTGGGGTTTGAGGTTGAGGAAATTTTATTTTCAAAAATTGTAGGCTTCGAATATTTATATCTTTGGAAACATAAAATTTGACGGTCGAGATCTTGAGAACTTAGAAATTTAAAAATATGACTATTTAAATATTTAGAAATTCGAAAGTATGGAAATTTATAAACTTGAGGAATCAGGGGTTGAAAATTTGTAAATTAAAAAATTTAAGAATGCTTGAATTCAAAAATTTTCAAATTGTTAAATATAAAATTCAGGAACCTAAAAATCAGAAAATTTAAAAATTTACGAACACAAAAACTGATGACTCTATAAATAAAAAAACTTATAAATAGAAACCCCTAAAAATTAAAAACGTAAAAGGTTAGAAAATTTAAAAAACTTGAAACTCGTGAAAATAGAATCTAAAAAAGTACCTTGAAGAAGACCTTATATAAAATATTCCAATTTTACAGCAACATAAATCTCCCAAAATGTAGGTGCTCTTACATTCACCCTAATCCAGAAGATCCTGCATTACACCGGCGTGTGCCCTAAGGCTCGCCCTTTGAACCATCATACATTCGAAAGGACGATCACGTTCAACACGTGACAAGTATGTCGAAGACGTTGCAACGCGTTTCGCATACTTTCTCACGTGGCCGGTTCCCGAGGAACACGAATCATTCCCACAGGCTCGTAGAAAGCGTGAGATAGTTCGTTTCTGGATGCAACGGTGCGAGATCTGTTTCGTTCGGTGGTAGTAGGTGTTTGGACTTAGAAAAACGTTCAATCGCCACTGTTCTCTTGGGTCTTCCACGGATCTTGGCGAAAGCTTCCCACGGGACACCGTTCCCAGAGTTCCTGGCCACTCTCTATCTGTTCCCATGGTCGTGAGAATTCGAACGACTTCAGGGGAAACGGATTCCCAGATCGACTAGGAGCCCAGACGGGCAAAGCTGGTCGAAGCTGATACCGATTTACCCCTTGCACGCTTTTCTCACTCGGTCATGGATGGAAACATTCGCTCTGAAAGGAATATGATTGCGAGTGACAAAAGATTGTTACTTAACAATATGTATCTTCTTATATTCTTATACATACACATATAAGAGATATGTACATAAATATAAGAATTTACATATGTGTAACGGATATGCATAAGAGATACCTAGATAAAATATAAGAATATATATAATACCAAGACTTTTTAACAATTTTGTTAGGATGAGACAGGTTAGGTTAGGTATAACAGATATGCATAAGAGAGATATACCTTCTTATATTCTTATGTATGTCTCCTATATGTATATGTACAAGAATATAAGAATGTATGTATAAAACCAAGACTTTTAACAATTTTATTAGGTTAGGATTATTCTCTTATTGCTTAGTAATTTATTATTGAAGTAGAAATGCTTATGTACATCTTATGTATAAATCTGAGTACAATTTTATGTATGTTCTACACACAAATGTTTCTGAATATTTTTTTATGAAATCTTGCTCAGAGGTAAATCTAGTATTGTAGATGGTTTTAAGACAGTTCTATGGTGATCAAAATGGAAGTACCACGAAAGTCACATTAACCTCAATTTCATATACAACTTGCTTAGCAGCGAAAAATGACGTCAAAACAAACTGATAATTGATATTATCGCCAATTCAAAAATAAAACATGCAGTTTAATGAATATCTTATTCTTTCATTGAATCTTGCAAACAATACTTATTTTTAATCCTGCAAAATGGGTAGACAAGTATAGAAACATATTTGAATAAATCCAAGAGGTATAAATTTATTTTAAATGTACAAATGTTGACGAAAATTAAGGTTATGTTTTTAGAAAATTCTGCGTAAAAATTGCAGTTTGAGGAATTTTTGTGCAAACAATTTTTGTAGGAATTTCAATTAAAGTGAAATTTTATCAATTTTAGAATGTATCGTGACATTTTTGAAGAATTAAACAGCGCGTAATTTTAACTATTTTACAATGGAATTTTTGGAGGGTGCAGTTTTAACGTCAGATAAAATTTATTGAGAGATTTTTCCTGGAAATTTATATATGTTGTAAAAAAGTACTGGTATATGTTAAAATTTTAATAATTTCTTTATGAGAGGTTATATGTTATTATCAGATAAATAATTTAGTGATCAATAATTTCAGTTGTATATTGTAATTAGTTATTGTTATACTTGTGACCCAAATAAAATATTTGTACATTTATTTATAAATTAATAAATTATAGATAGGTATGAAATACATCAATTATTACATAAATTTAAATATCAATAATAATTATAATAAATAAATAAATAAATAATAATAATTATGTATGTCTAATAATTATGATAATATAGTTATATTAATATAATATTAAAATTATTATACAAATTAAAATTACTTTAAATTACTCTGAATCAAAATTATACAAAAACCACAATTATTTAATCAAAGTTGTTATTATGAGCTTATTAATCCACTAGATTAGATAAAAAATCAGACCCCAAGACAAAAAATAGATAAAACAATTTTTTCACTCCAAAAAATAAAATAACTTATTATATCAATTAAAGTCGTAATATTTTAAGATATTGTACACATATTCTGAAGGATCGATGACGTAGATCAGGAATCCGTTGGTCAACCAACAGCCCCTTGATAGTCACCTGATCCAAAAATCACCAAATTCAGCCCCAAGTTCAAGATCTTCTCACGGTTTGCTCGGCACGATGGCTCGTCGAGCCGCCGAAATCTCATTATTTTTTGTGGCAACACCATGAGAAAGCGTGCCATGGGAAAGTCGCAGTTATGCGTATCGAATGCCGAAACTGTTCGAGTGTAGCCGTACTCTTCTCACGTTTTTGAAATCCTCTCGGCTCGATGGAAAAAGGAACCATGCTGAATCTAATTTCGGTTTTATGGCTCTCTATTTTAACCTCATCCCGGTTTCTGACGTGGGAAACCATGGCTTGAGATTCCATTTGATTAAACGGCCTTCGAGACGAAGTGGTCTGATCTTTCGAAACCTGTTGCACCTTCTAAAAAATATAGATTCTTCGAAAATTATCAAATTTACATTTGTCAAATTTTTATCTGCTTTATGTAGATTTTGTTCTTTTAATTTTTGTCGATAAAAATATGGGGTGTCATGTAGATTTTTGGGGATGAGAAATATATGTAAGGTTATGTATGTAAGGTTAACCTAACCTAACAATGATTATTGTAATGTTGTAGAAATCTTTTAAGAAAAATAAATACTAATTTATTTGAGTATTTGCTAAATACTATTTGAGTATTTGCTAAGGTATTTTATAAGAAACACACTATTTAGGGAATGATAAATACATTTGTTTTGTGTTAGGTTAGGAACACAACATTATATTTTTAGTGAAATCCGTCAGGAGCTACATATGCAATTTATTCTATAAAATGACATAACATATCACCTTACAATTGTTCTATAAAGAAATACATATAATTTGTAGAGGAGTAGAGAAAGAAAGAAGACAAGAAAAATTTTTTTAAATAAATACATTTAATTTTTATGACAGATATTATTAATAATAATTCACTTAAAAAAGTTTTACAATCGCAACTTCACTATAATGTTCACAGAAAAGTTCTATAAACTCAATGAATAATATAATTTCTGTAGTAAATTCTAACTTAACAATAATAATTAATAATTTTACAAATTTTCACCATCTTAAAAAACCTTAAACTTAAATAGAAATATCATAGAAAAGAGAATTACCAAACACTTAAAATTTATAAAAATCAAACACCTATGACCATATAAGCACACAAACAATATCACATTGCTTCCTCATTAAATATTTTCTAAGCATTGTTAAAATTAAAAATAATGATAAAATTCATTTATTTATACCATCTCTCAAGATAAAAAATATCGTCAGAAAAATAAATAAAATGCATTAGATGTTTCACAGGTGGATTCAGATATGCGAACAGTAGTACAGTAGTCGTGAGTGTATAGAGCGTAAGAGAGGTTAGGGTTGATCTAACCAACGTGTTTAGAATTACCCGGCGAACATGTTGAAATAGTAGCTCTCCTAAACCAGTCATACTGGCATAATAGGAACGGCCTTGAAATTCTCAAGGTCATTCTGAACCTGTCAGACAAGTCTACTTACTACCTGCGGCTATAGTATACCGTTATCGGACTCTTGACTCATTTACTACCATTACTCAGCATTTACTGCCTCATTCATAAATCTGTATGAACGAGCGAATGAAAGTCTCGGTGATCTTTGTAGCTATTTCAGTTTAGTTCACGTTCGTGTACTGTCATTGCTAATTATGGAGAATTCTAAATTTTTTATTTTTGTTTTTTGTAATGTAGAAATTCTAAATTTAGCAGTGGAGAAATTGGGACGCTTATAAATTGGAAAAGGTGATAAGTTAACAATATAAATTGACAAGCTGGCAAGTTAATAGATTTACAAATTTATAGGTTTACAAATTGATAAATTTACAGAATTAGAAAGTTACAAGTTGATAAATTTACAAATTGATGAATTGATGAATTGGGAAATTGATGAATTGACGGATTGATGAATTGGTGAATTGGTGAATTGATGAATTGATGAATTGATGAATTGATGAATTGATGAATTGATGAATTGATGAATTGATGAATTGATGAATTGATACATTGATACATTGATACATTGATACATTGATACATTGATACATTGATACATTGATACATTGATACATTGACAAATTTGCAAATTGCTAAACTAACAAATTGAGATATTGAAAAATTGAGAAATTTACATATTATAAACTAACAAACTTACAAATTTACAAACTGATAAACTAATAAATTTACAAATTGATAAATTGACAAATTTACAAATTTTCTATATTACTATACTACAAATTTTACTCCTATATGCACACATATTTTACTATACACCTACAACCTTAAATTTAATTAAATTTTAAATTTAATTTACTATGCGCTATCTTAAATTTATCGATCACATCGTTCCTTAAATTCATCTTTCTTCGACTATAATTCACAGACCATTACCATTGAACAATCTTGTCTCCCAAAGATTTATCGATTAGCAAAAATAAAAATGGCCTCGTGTCTGGTAGTTAAGGCACAGAATAATCGAATTAGAAACGTGCCCATCGGATATCGGTCCCACGGACTCGGTTTGGGAACCGTCTGGCTTCGCATCGCTTTTACGATGGGAACAAGGAATACCATGGCGTCGTACGCTGGGTATGGGAAACATCGATGATTCCCAGGCGATGGGAGTACATAGGAGACGTGAACCGGGCACATAAACGCACTTCTCATGCTTTGTAATACTCTTATCGCGACATTTGTAGCCTCTTCGATATTTCATGCGTTTATTGCCGTGCCACCTATATTTGGCTGATGTACGCTTATATTATAACCTGTAACTTGCATTATAATCATTCATTTTATAAAGAACGTGTCCAGTTACAAATATTATTAAAAACTTTAAGATATATCTAATAGAAGTTGCATGTAAATTATTCATTATTATTGATACTTCCTAATAATTATTATTAATGATCTTCATTTTTAATCCTTGTTGTTGATGCTAATTATTGATCCTCGTTATTGACCTCATTTTTAATTCTCGTTATTGACCTCATTTTTAATCCTCATTATTAATACTAATTATTAAACCTCATTATCGATCCCAGTTATTAATCCTCATTGTTAATCCTAGTTATGAGACCTTTTTATTGATTCTAATTTATAAATCATTGATATCAATGTAATTTCTAGACAAAATTCCCTAAACAAACCTCCTTGTTAAACTAACTTTAACAAATAATAATATTGGTTAATTTATCAATATCTTAATGAATTTTATTTGTTAACTGTCCCAGTATGAAATTTAATAAATGAAAGTAGTACAATGAATAATACTATGTATAATGAATAGTACTATACATGAATATAGTATAATAAAGTAAACAATATAAATATCAATAGCTCAATGAATTTTGTTTGTTAACTCTTCCAGTATGAAATTTAATAAATGAAAATACTACAATGAATAATACTATACATATGTAAATATAATCTAATGAATAATACTATGTATAAGTATAGTATAATGAATAGTACTATACATGAATATAGTATAATAAAGTAAACAATATAAATATCAATTCCTCAATGAATTTTGTATGTTAACTCTTCCAGTATGAAATTTAATAAATGAAAATGGTACAATGAATAGTGCTATAAATACAGTCTAATGAATAATACTATGTATAAGTATAATATACTGAACAGTACTATACATGAATATAATTTAATAAATGAATATAGTAGAATAAATACTATTATACATACATGAACAGAGTTTTATGAATAATAGTATGGATAAGTATAGTATAATGAATAGTACTACACATGAACATAGTATAATAAACTAAATAATATAAATATAAATTGACACGAAATAAAATATCTCCAACTACGCCAAAAGATAAAAATTATCGCTAGAAAAGCATCGATTAAGAAACTTATCGAAAGTAGAGGCTAAAGATTAGGCAAGTCGATCCATGTTCGTATTCTTATCCCCTGTTCCATTTTAACCGAATGAGCCACTTGTCTAAGCGACCGAAGACGACGTCTTAACCCACGACCCACTTTCGGGTTCCACCACCTCCACGTATCCCATACTTTCCTGTCAGTTTACTTATTAATTTAGATTATGTCGTGCAAGAGCTAATTGCCATAGAATGTTGAACCATCGAAATTTCACGCCTGTGATTCAACTAAAAAACTTGTCGAAATCGTTCGAGTACTACTTTAGTGACTCACTTAAATTGTAGGTTCGTTGGAAACTGCGTGTTGTATGTTATGTAACGTGTTTGGAGGATAAATTGTTTAGTAAGTTATTTATGGTTGTTGAAGTTGCGATGCAGGAAACTTGAAAATCATGTTAATCAAGTCGACAAATATGATATCAAGATCTAAAAAATTAAATTGGTTTAATGAAAAAATGCAGTAGTAGATATTTAAGTAAAAAAAATGTATAAATGTATTTTTTTAAGTTAATAATTACGTAATACGGTTGTTCATAATTGAAGAAATAAGTCTTTAATAATAATTGAAGATTGTATAGGTATATTTGAATAAGCAAATGTTTTGTGATAAACTGTTTAAGATGTACACTTTATATCATAATATGGAAAATATAGAAAAAATGTTTATTAAATATAATATATAAATGTTTCAATTAGTATAATGTTAGAGGTATATATCTGAATGTGAAAATTTAAATATTAAGAAAATGGTGATATATGAAAAGAATATCCTAGCATTAAAGGTGTATAATATTTGAGTTATATGGGGATTTGGTGATTTGAGAATTTAAGGATTTTGGGATTTCAAAATCTAGTAATTTGAGAAATTAAAGATTTGATGGTTTGGTAATTTGAGTATTTTGGGATTTCTAAATCTAGTAATTTAAGAATTTAGAGATTTGAGGATTTGGTAATTTGGTGATTTTGTGACTTGTGGATTTAGGGATTTTGGGATTTCAAAACCTAGTAATTTGAGAATTTAGAGATTTGAGGATTTGAGGATTTGAAAATTTGATAATTTGGTGATTTGGTGATTTGGTGACTTGTGGATTTAGGGATTTTGGGATTTCAAAACCTAGTAATTTCAGAATTTAGAGATTTGAGGATTTGAGAATTTGGTAATTTGGTGATTTGGTGATTTGGTGATTTGAGAATTTAGGGATTTTGGGACATCAAAGTCTAGGAATTTCAGATTCTAGAGATTTGGAGATTTTACGGATTTTGGGGTTTAGAAATTTAAGAATTTCAATATTTAGAGATTTGATCATTTAGGAATTAGTATATATGTAAATTTGAGGTTATGGGCGTTTGAGAATTTGGGGATTTGAAAATTTAGTGATTTAACTATCTAGGGATTTGAGAATTTAAAATTTTAGCGATTTAGAAACTTGTGAATTGGGAAATTTCGAAATCTAGGGACTTGAGAAATTAGAATTTGAAGATTTCAGTATTTGGAGATATGAAAATTTAGAATTTGGAAATTTCAGAATCTAGGAATTTGAAAATTTAGAATCTGCAGATTTTATGATCTAGAAATTTGAAAATTTGTAATTTAGATATCTTAGAATGTAGAGATTGAGAATTAGAAAATTAAAAAATTTGAAAACTCGAGAATTTAGAAATTTAAGAATACGAAAACTTAAGACTGTGGAAATTTTACAATTTGAAAAACTTAAGAAATAAAAAGTTTAGAAGTCTGTTAAAGATGAAACCTAGGAAATTTATAAATTTGAATTATTACAAACTTAAAGATTGCAAAACTGAAAATTGCTAAATTCGATAATAAAAAAGCTTAAAATTTCAAACACAATTAAGAAGCTTGGAATTATATGCAATAACTTAAAAAATTCCCAAATCTAAAAACCTGAAAATTTCTAAATATCTAATATTCCCTAACTAATTCCTGTAGGACCTTACATCGCTCTTTCCACAACACATCTACCTATTAAACAATTTTAATTCAACATACCACCAAAAGTATTACTTCCTTCACAACAACCAATTATTATATTTATAACTAATTTATAACTATAATCACACAGAAATAATTACAAAAGAAAGTAATATAAAACCCAACATAAAAACTCAAGAGTATTATAATTCCTCGCAAGAACCTGCTACACCAGGCAGTAAATAACAAGAAAAATAAAGAACTGACGAGGGTCAGGTATCCAAGCAAACAAGTCTGGTCCGAGTTGCCTAAAATCCGAGGCCAGTTCGGGCGGGCAACACGACACACACCCACGGCCCTGCTGCTCTCCTAATAAAGTGATACAGTTTATTGGACTTCTTCAGATCGGAATGCAGCGTGAATGACACGATTATTCGTATAAAAACAAGCACCTGCTATTCGACTGGCGCCGGTTTCATTATCATCGACAGGAAATCGTTTGTTCGGCGATAAAGAGCGTGAGCACGTGCTGCGTTGGCACGTGGGCGCCCTTGATGCTCCTCCGTGCTCCTAACCGCCATGAACCAACTGTATTTTTATGTTACGCTGATAGATTCACTATGTCTGACCGACAAGTGCCAGTTGCACGACTGAAAAAAATGTATCGCGGAACTCGATTTGAGTTCTGCGTGCTTTCTACTGCACTTAATCTTATTACTGATTTTGTTCGGTTCACTGGACTTTGATTTTATGTTGTATTAATGAGGGATATAGTATTCTCAATTTTGATTGTGAATGTAGGAATTTTTTAATTGTGTCAATTGACAAGATGGAGGTTATTAAGGTTGTTATAGGGTTTTGATTAATAGTTTCGTTGTCAATTTTGGTATACTTTTGTAATTGATTTTTTTTTTATTCTTTTGATTATTAATTTTGTTGTATGTATTTAATTAACAATTTTATAGTTTCCTTTATTATACATTTTCCTTTCCTTAGTTTCCTTTATATAGTTTTATGATAGTTTCTTTTGTTGTCAATTTTGTTGTACGTGTTTAATTGACCATTTTACTATACTTGTTTAATTAAACGTAGTTTATTAACATCTATCTTGTTTAATTTATGGACAGTTTTATTATGCTTGTTTGACTAAAATTTTGAATTATATAAATATTAATTAATTTTTAATTGTGTTAATTTAAAATTATATTCAATTTTTTTAAATTATGTTAAATAAAAATTGTATTTAATTTTTAAAATCATATTCAATATGCATAATTATAATTGTAATAATTTACAATAATATGCAATTTTAAAAATGATAATAATATAAAACAAATTTCTTCTAATAAACAAAATAAACTGCAAATAGTGCTAGTGACATTTTTAATGAACTATCAATGATGCTAGTGATATTTTTAATAAACTACTAATGGTGTTAGTGACATTTTTAATGAACTAACAAAAATACTAGCTAAATTTTTAATAAATTACCAATAGTGCTAATGAAATTTTTAATACATTTCTAATAGAACTAGTTAATTTTTAATAAACCTATAATAGTACTAGTGAAATTGTTAATAAACTACTAAAGTACTATTTAATTTTTAATACACCTCTAATAGTCCTAGTGAAATTTTTAATAAACTACTAATAGTACTAGTAATATTTTTAATAAGCTACTAACAATACCAATGGCAATTTTAATAAACTACTAACAATGCTAAACAAATTTTCAATAACCACAAACAATAAATAAACAACAAAATTAAATTACACACATTCAGTCTTTATTTCAAATTAATTAATATTTCACAATTAACTCACAGAAACGTAACACAACGAGATAAACTTGAAGATATGAAGGAGGCCTGAATGGAGGCGAGTTTATACGAAAATAGAATCTATCATTCCCAGTGAAATGGTAATAAATGACACATTGTCGAACGTTTACGTTATCCGACATCGAGTGGAAATTAACTTGTAGTACAATAATGACGTCAACACGATTGACGTCATGTACAAGGTAGAACTTTTAATTTTATCTACATAACTGTGTTCATCGTTTATGTAACACCAGCTGATAAATGAAGTTGTACTTGGTCTATACGTATATGCACTGTTTTTAGAAGCTTTTTGATTGGATTGATATGAATGAGCTATAGGATATTTTTAGTAAAGTAAACTTTTTGCGGTTCGAAATGATCTTACAAAAATAATCTTGTTAGAGAATTAAAGAATTAATGTTGAAGAAGATGTGTTATTTTTAGTTTTGTGAAGTTTTATCGTTAATAGAAGTTTATGAAAATAGGTAGTAAGAAATGTTATTGCTAGTAAATAATAAAATTAAGTATTATTAAATAGAGAGTGAAATGGGCCACAAACTTTAGACTTTTTGAATTCATGAAAATTAGAAATTTTTAAGATTTCAACTTCTCAAATTTTCAAATTCCGAAATTTCTAATTTTCCAAATTTACAAATCTCCAATTGCCTACATCACCAAATTTCTAATTTCTCAAATTCCCAAATTTCCAATTTCCTATATCACAAAATTTCTAATTTTCCAAATTCCCAAATTCCCAAATTCCCAAATTTCCAAATTTCCAATTTGCTATATTACAAAATTTCTAATTTCCCAAATTCTCAAATCTCCAATTTTCTAAATTCTCAAATTTCTAATTTTCCAAATTTACAAATCTCTAATTTTGTATACCCCCAAATTTCTAATTTCCCAAATTCCCAAATCTCCAATTGCCTAAATCCCCAAATTTCTAATTTCCCAAATTCCCAAATTCCCAAATTCCCAAATTTCCGATTTTCCAAATTCCCAAATCTCCAAGTACCTTTACCCCCAAATATCTACTTTTCCAAATTCTCAAATCTGCAATTACCCATATCCCCAAATTTCCCTAAATATCCCTAAATTTATAATTTACCAAACTCCCAAATTTCCAGCTCCTTAAATTCAAATCCAAATCCATACTACAACACTATACCTATTACCCTAAATATACAATAAAATTACCCAAAACAAATGTATAATATACAAGTAAAAATACAGAATAAATAGAACACAAAAAAACATCTTTCAAAATAAGCTGTGAGCTCAAATAAGCTGTAGCATAGTAACAGAACGAGAGAGGCCATCTTTACGGTGCCTAAAACGCTTCCACACGCATCCTCCTAGGGAATTCTACAAACCTGGTAGGCCTGTCAGTCAGGTCCATTTTTTCCCGACTCGCCGAAAATTATTATCCATAGAGGCAGCCGACCAATGAGCTGTCCCCTCGTTCGCTTCGTCATCCACATTATGGCGGGAATGCACGTTCGGTTTGTTGCTTTCCTATTACCAGGTGGTATTTAACTCGCCCATGGCAGGTCACGTGGGTGAACCTGTTCGAAGTTATCCATCCGGTCATGGTCGCATCCTGTCCCTCGGTTTCTAGTCGCCTAATAAAAAAATAGCCGCATTATCGATCTTTGCCGATCAAGTTTATCGTTTTAATTGAACGTCAGACACACTGGACTTCCGGTAAACCTATGCTGGCCTGGTGCGCGATTCTTGTTAGTATACATACCTGAAACGATCGATCGTGTTATGTAAATTATACTCTGTTGAGGTAGTTTATTTATGGATTTAATTATGCGGCTATTTTTTAATGTTTGTAGATGAGGGGGACTTATAATGACTTCTTTCTTGAAGGGGTTTGTGAACATCTTGGAAGGGCGATTTTAATTCAAATATTGGATTTGGTGGTTGGTAGGTTATTAGTTTTTATTGGAATATTTGTACGGGTTAGTGTTTCTTTTAATAGTTTACTAACTTAACTAACATTTTATTTTGATGTTATAAATTAAAGTTAAATATGCAATTGAACCTGTGTAAAATGGTACATAAAATTTTTAAAACGGTACATTTTACTTAATGGTACATTAAAATGGTACATTTTAAAAATTTATTTATAATGTGCTTATACAAATATCAGATGAATATAAAACTATCTACTGTTCGTCGTAAATGTCTATCCTAATTTACTAAATATTAAACAGTAAGTAAAAGCGCAATGCAAGTCTATTTGTTTATATGCATTTTATACATTATGTTTTTAAAAACGAGATTAAAAACTTAGCTTAATAACAAAGAACTAAATTTCTAAGAACCAAATAAATACGATATTCAAGGAAGAAATTTTGTTAACATAACCTAAAAATCTAACACCATTCCCATATTGCAACCCCAAAATTAAATATGTAATACACTTATGAACCAAAAATGCCAATACACTTATGAACCAAAAATGTGAATACACTTATGAACCAAAAATGTGAATACACTTATGAACCAAAAACAAAGTATGAATGGTAGATAAAACTTTGTTAAAGATATTTCAACCCAAAATACATTTAACAAAGTATCTTATCAGAAACATCTGCAGCCTTGCGTAAAGGGCCAATCGAACCCTACAAGAGTTCCACGTGTATCATGTTAGCCTGCTCTCAAAACCAACCAAATTTAGACCCTACAAAGGGAAAGGGCTTAAACCCATCCCAAGGAGCAGGGGATGTCGTAAAGCATCTTCCTTCAAGGTAGATATTGGGCAAGTGGTCAATGGTTAGACCCAGTAACTGCTGCTCGCCTGATCAGTGGTCAAACGAAAACATTTCTCAGACAATGAAACTGTATAAATTATCCTCTTGCGTTATACCTGACCGAAACCTTGGGTGAACCCTAATGGACAGTTTGGACGGTCAGACAATTTTATCTTTAGAAACTTGTCCTGAAGAACGATTTGGAGAAATTGCATCTCTATATTGAAAATTCTCTCTGAAGATTTCTGCACTTTCTATAATGTATATCATATAATAACTTTATAATTTTATATATTGTATTAAATTATTATTTCCCATTTATTATTCTATTCCTCTGAAACATGAAACTAAAAATAAGGACATCAAATGTGCCCTTGAATTAAATGAAACACCTGATACGTTGATACCATATTTAACAAGACTTCTCACACCAAATTTCATCCCCTTCACACACCTTTCATAAAAAATCATGAAAGTACTTCTTTATGTATTAGTTACATACAAAATTGTGCAATTATAAATTATTAACATTTTTAGTCCAGCTTATATATATGAATAATTCCCACGGTCCAGAAGTCGCAAACAAGATAACCACACTGTCTGAAAAAATGCAAAATGGACGAAACAGCGTAGTTTAGAGATAAGCAAATGTATAAAAGCTGAAACAGGCAGTGCAACAGACTCCAGTGTAACAATAACGAAATCAATCTCCACCTTTAACATTCGATGTTCATTAAATTTTTATACAGAAATAAAATACAGTTTTTTTTTAAAACCACATGTGTGATAATGTAAATATACATAAGTACAATATAAAGTAAGTCAAATAAAAAGTCTACCTGTTCATAAAAATGTTGTACCACAAATGTGACATAAAGAAATAAATCTCTTAAATAAATACAATATTTGTCATTATAATTAACTTAAAATACTGACTTAAATATTGACTTAAATACAAGTAACACAAGTAATCTTACAAGTAAGAAAATGCAAGTTCTCTGATAAATACAAGTTATTGTCAGTATACATGAAAACACAGCTCTCAAAAATATTTAAATTGTTACGAGAAAAGTTAATAAATAAATTAAAATTGAATAGTAAATTCAATAAGTCAAGTGTATTGATTGAAGTGGTTTATGTTAACGGAGTTCATTGCTTGTTTATAGGTCGCCAATTGTCGGTGTTCAATAGCCAATCGACCATTCAAGTAGGTGGTCGGTGGAATCGCAACACAGGAAGAGTAGAGAAGCCATTTTTAGGAATAATTGCCGGTCTCGTCGTGAACGGTGCACGAATTTTAGAGCTCGCTGCCGCGATGGATAGAAGAATTACAAGCAGAGGCGACGTTCAATTACTTCCGGTTGGAAGCCTCTTGGATCGAGCGGCTCCTTTGCAGCGAATGCAACAGGTGATCTGAATTAACGAAAACAGTTTACAAGTGTTATTAACACTAGATTTACGGACGTTTGATGGTCACTTTTATTTAAATTTACCTAAAATAGAAAAATAAATAAATTGCAGATGATATGTGAACTGCCTAAAACATTAATTTTTTTGCTGAAAGTTGACGAAAGTTGACATTTTTACAAAAATTTCTGAACAAACTCTGTCATCTACAATAGACCTATTATCCGTCATTTTGACGGGTTCCGTAAATCTAGTGTTAATTATCGTGGAACGGAAAGTGAATATTGAAAATAAATATTGAAGTGAATATTGAAAAATTGAGAAATTAGCGGGTAAATGTAATTGTACAATATACTGTTGAAAGTAATGAGGTTAGGTTCGGTTGACAGTATTTTGACGAACATACCGTATCTTTTATAGGGAAAATGAGAATGTAACAAAAGGAAAATTGAGTACTCGTAAGAATTTATTCAGTTAATTGAATACGTTTACAGTTTACAAGTTTTAAGATTAGAAGTTAAATTTAGAAATTCAGGTTTCTAATTTGGAAATTTGAGATTGGGATTATTGGAGTTTGGAAATTAGGTATAGGGAGATTTGGGGATTTAGGAATTTGGAGATTTTGGGAATTTGGGGAATTTGGGGATTTGGGAATTTGGGAACTTGAGAATTTGGAACTTTAGAGATATGGGAATTTGGGGATTTAGGAATTTGAGAATTTGGAAATTTGGGGATTTAGGAATTTGGGAATTTAGGAATTTGAGAATTTGGGAATTTGGGAATTTGAAAATTTGGGAAATTGGGAAATTGGGAAATCGGGAATTTGGGAATTTGGGAATTTAGGAAATTGGAAAATTGGAAAACTGGAAAATTGGGAATTTGGGATTTGAGAATTCGAAAATTTGGGGATTTAGGAATTTGGGAATTTGGGAATTTGGGAATTTGGGAAATTGGGAAATTGGGAAATTGGAAAATTGGGAATTTGGGATTTGAGAATTTAGGAATTTGAGAATTTAAGAATTTGTAAAGATGGAATTTTTGGAAATTTGGGGGTTTAAGAATTTGAGAATTTGGAAATCTGAAAATTTGAAAATTTAGGAATTGTTATTCAAAAATTTAAATCAAAATCAACGCCGACATACTAATACTATATTACACAAATAATTTACCACTACGTTCATATAAACATTCACATACTACTCACACCTATTCTGTCCCATTAAAAATTTTGATAAAGTATATTCATGTAGGATGGGAGCAAGAAGATGAGAAACGGATTAAAGTTATAGTAAATATTTTAATAAATTGAAAGGAATACAAAATTTGATAGTTCACGTTTCTACGGTTCGGCCAAGACTAGACTGTCCTTTCGACGCTGTCGCGTTTTTTTTATACTACGCATTCACACTCTTTTGTTTCACACTCGTACATCACACACACACTCATACCACGCAAAAATTAATTCCCCTTTACCGAATCCCACATTCATATGTAACTAAATTTTGTTATAGAATATATATTATTTTATTATTAAATATAGATTATTTTTTTACTTCAATACTCCTCTCTCAAATACACAATTACAAGAGTAATGAATTTAAAAAAATGTCCAGCCACCAAACAATTTAACAAATATTTAAACAATATTCAACAAGCTTTTAATAATATTTAACGTCGTATAAAACTACTGATTTTCTATCAAACAAAGACATTTAAAATTCACTAAAATCTCGAGAATTCTATATTCTTTTTCTCCGCAGACGCCAGCGTCCGGTTTTCCGGGTGTTATGGACGATCTCATATTTTCCGGCGCCGGAAGTGGATGTGCCGCTGACGACGAGGACGAAGAATGCACTCCGATCTACGAGCCTGGTTCCGGTAAGTGTAAGTAAAATTTCCAAGGGCGTAAGTTATTCCTTCTGCACGTTTCCTCGCAGAGGAATTTCTTTTACGCACCTCTATCCCACATTTCGCACGTATGGTTACTTTACGTGCACGTTGTGTAAACTCGATCCATAAATTGCATATTGATCTTGTACGAAAAATTGTATAAATACAAGTATAATTGTTTATATATATATATATTTAGTTTGTCATGAAAGTATTAACCACACTTCTGATGTTTTACAATATTTAATAAAAAAAAAGTTTTAAATGAGTAGAAAATAAATTTGTACAAATTTTTATAAGAATTTTTCTACTTTTATTGATGTAATCTTTTGTTAATTTAATGTCAAATGAAGTGACTAAAATGTTTCCTACATATGGTATTTGATTGTAAAAGCAATCTGATCTATAAAACAACTGAAAACAGATTTTTAGATAAAATATTTAAAAATAGGGTTCTCATTATATAAAACTTAAACTAAATTACTTTATAAACTAATGTAATAAATATTACGATAAAATATTGTAATATAATAAATTGATTATAAGAATATTTCTAATAATACTACAGCAGAATATTTCTATAACAATCATTGAAAGTCTAGTAACAACGCTTGCCGCTAGATGTCGCAGTAAAGCATCTGTATTTCTGTCTCCGTTGCGAACAAGTACAATAAAATATTTCTAAACAGCTAGTTATTATAAAAATTATGTCATTCGATAGTTCTTGTTAATTCAAACAAAAATTGGTCCTTGTAATTTTGCGATTGGAGAGATCGTTTTTGAGTTATGAGCAAATGAAGGCTTTCTCGCAAGTGCTCGGTAGATGGGTCGGTTCGTATATAAGCTCGCGAACAGCACGTTGAGGTTGTGTAGTATGAAAGGAGAGACGTTTAGCACTCCCCTAGACAAGGATGGAAACACACATAAAATGGTAAGGCACTGCCGTCCATGACGGCTCTTACCACATTTTTTTTTTATAACAAGTCACAATATAAATTTTATATTATTTGACACAATGTTTATGAAAAATTTATTTTAACTTAATCACATTTTTTTATAATAAATTAACTGACAGTATAAATTTTATACTATTTGACACACTGTTTATGAAAAATTTATTTTAAACCACATTTTTTTTTATAACATATAAAGTCACAGTATAAATTTTATACTGTTTGACACAATGTTCATGAAAAGTTTGTTGATGAATAAATAATTGTATTTATTTCGGTAAATACTGTGAAAATGACAGACTGACATTATAAAGGAAGATTAAATTAAACTTTTGCTTTTGAAGATATTTTTAATAATACTTTATTTAATAATTGAATCATAACAGAATTTGAATAAAAATTCCCGTAAATTTTATAGAAGTAAACTCAACATTAAAATTGTAAATAAAAATTGTTCGGCTAACTTTTATTTTACAAAAATATTCGTTTATGAACAACAGAGTAAATTGAACAAGGTACGAAAATAAAATTGTATGTTATTTCGTGAAATATGACTTTATTTTTTATTCGAGAGGGATTATATTAATGTATAATTGAAAACGTAAAATGCATAACAATTTATTATGCACATAATAAAGCTTGATGTGATACCTCGTGGTTGAAAATGGCCTCTATCTGTGCTCTGTTAACAGAGATATAACGTTTGCTTACATAATTAAACACGCGTTTGCTCGTTATAAGTAAAGAACCTGAAAAACGAAATTAAGCTTCATCCTCATATCATTAAATAGTAATAACTGTAACATATGAAATATAACGTCGCTTAATAGTACAAACTAAGAGCAATGCAAATAGTATCCACGTTGGGCTTCGCTAATTAATTATTTTGGGAATAGTTTCGATACTCTTAATATTTAATATTTAATTTAGTTCATTTTTTGTTCAAATAACAAGTAATTTTTTATAAATACTGTTCTAAGTTTTTATTAATCCTAAATAAATTACTGTTATAAATTGTTATAATTCGCTATAAATTAATATTATATTTCGATATAAATAAATATTCTTTCACATACAATTTCATTTTTCATTCACAAATTTTGGTGATAAATAAATTTAATAATAAATAAATTTTAAATGAATTTTTAACAAATTTTCCTAATAAATAAATAAAATTTAATAACAAATAAATCAAACCTTATAGAGAAGTCAAATTCAGTAACGGATCAACAAAATTTTAATAGCAAACAAGTTAAATTAGGATAACAAATAAATTTTTTCTACATAATTACTGTTGAATAATATAGCTTATTTACTGATAATTTAAATGCTTCAAAACACCATTTCTTGTCCTTAAATAATAAAACCAATTTCTCATTTAATGAAGCATAATTGCTAAAATACCTCAACGATTTTTCAAATATTATCTGCATTCTGCTCTCTAATGACCACGTTAACTAATTACAGTGAACAATTACATTCGTTTCGCTCTGTAATTCGCTTAATGTTAATAATTACATATGTGATTATTGTTACGTCAATAATTTTTGTCGTGCTCGATAAAATGGCTGCCATTTTACGTTCGTTCAAAATCGTTCACCAAAGTTTAACTTCAAAATCGTACATCAAAGTTTAATTTCAAAATCGAACGTCAAAGCTTAATTTCAAAATCATACAGCAAAGTTTAATTTCAAAATTGTATTCCAAAGTTTTACTTCAAAATCATATATCGAAGTTTAATTTCAAAATCGTACATCAAAGTTTAATTTCAAAATCATACATCAAAGTTTAATTTCATAATTGTACAACCAAATTTTAACCTCAAAGTCGAGTAGCAAAGTATTATTTCAAAATCGCGTATCAAAGTTTAATGTTAGTTTAAATTAATATGATGTACATTGTACAATTTACAACATCAAGTAAGAGGTACATTTTCTTATTTATTTAAAGAAAATGTAAAATGTTTTTAAGAATAAAACTCCTCATATAATATTGTTTATCTGGTTTATTATTTCTGATAATGTTTCTGCTAATGTTAACTCAAATAGGACACAAAATGAAAAGATTAAAATATCATATCTGTTACTTATTTAAAATAAAGTTTTTAGGAGAGTATCTGTCCTATATAAATATGCATATGTATAAGAGATATTTGAACACGCACGCACGATCGGGTTGGGTTCGCATATCGCATGGCATGCCACCTTTTCGTCTTCATGTTTGCCCAGTTGTATCTTCGATTCATTTGCATATTTAGGATGATCCTTGGCGCCCCTCCTTTCACCTAGCCATCGACCTCCTCTCTTGGTCTGATAGCCGGTTTACAAATCTTCTCCGGCTGACTAAAAACCAAATTAGAAGGATCCCTTTAATATGATACGCCATTAAAGAACGCCCCATCATCAAGGAGCTATTTTAGGAAGATGACATTTTATGAAGATAAAGACTGAGTCAGAGAAATGTGACACGTTAAATAATGATCATATCTTCATACAGGATGATTCATTTACGATGTTCAATCTGAAATACCTTTGTCCTTTCGAACAAAATTTTTATATGAAATTTTCTAATTTCATAGTAAATTTACTTTAAATTTACTAATTTTCAATTATTCCTATAATGAAACAAAAATTATTAATTGTAAAATCGTTAAGGAATTTTTTATCTATTTTTAGAGAAGATGTAGAATTTTGTGCACTACTTTTGAATGAGTCTGTATGAACATTTAAAATTAGATTCGTGATCAGGCTTGGGGAAACATAATGAAGGTTTAATTATACAAACAATACAATGGAAGTTTAATTGTGCAAAAAATACAATGAAGGCTCTATTACACAAACGACACAATGGAGGTTCAATTATATAAAAGTCGTTTTCATCCATTTTATACGAAATATATAATTAGTCAAGGAATGTTTATTACAAATACTTTTTCTTGGTTTTGTGGTATATTTTTTATTTTAGGATTTTAAGTGTGAACGTAATTTGTAGTTTTTGTTTAAAAAATTTACTTTTTATGGATATTACACGTAGAGGTTATGTATCTTTTGTACAGTATATTGTAAATACGTAAAATTCACTGTGAATGTACACATACACAAATCGTATAAAATAATTTTAATAAAATAACCCTTATTGAGGGTGAGTCAAATGAACTCACTCAGTCATCAAATAATATTAAAAAATTTGTCATTTACCGTATAAATTAATTACACTTGACTAATCAATAACTTGCTTTTTGCCCTACAAATTAATTATACCTGTCCAATTAATAACTGGATTAAATTCATTCTACAAATTCGTTATATCATACATTAATATTTATAATATAAATGAAAGGTGATACATATTTATCTTAATGAAAAATCAATTAAACATTCTTTAACCAAAATACTTATTTTTTAGTAAAAAATGTTTAATTAAAATATGCTTATTTTTTGGTCAAAAACATTTAATTAAAATATGCTCATTTTTTAGTAAAAAATATTTAATTAAAATATGCTTATTTTTTAGTCAAAAACATTTAATTAAAAAATACTTATTTTTTAGTAAAAAATGTCTAATTAAAATATGCTTATTTTTTGGTCAAAAACATTTAATTAAAATATGCTTACTTTTCGGTAAAAAATGCACAATTAAAAAATATTTATTTAAAAAATAAATACTTCCTAACTAAATAGTGTTACAAATGTAACATCACTGTAAAAAAAAACAAACAAAACAATCAATATAAAAATAACTTCAAATTAATTCCCCAAATTGTGACCCTAAATGCTCACAGTTTCCAACACCTTCGATTGCAGTCATCGCGCGTCTATCTCGCAAATGATATTAAACAGCCCAATGAAATTAACACCGTTCCGAAACTGTCCCATCGATTAAACCCTCAACGACCCGTCGAAAATCGAACATGTGTTTAGATTCCCTTGGAAACGATATTCAAAGAGGGACACAGGGGAGAGGGGTTGATATCACAGGGTGATGTAAAACGCACCAATCAAACGCGCATTCTATCTCCATTATCGTTGGTACAAGGATCAACGGGTCCTAACCGCATTTTCGTTTCCGGTTACACCGATGACGCAAACCGGTGCCCCTGGAAACCGTGCAATCACACGGAAATTATGCGCAGCGTGCAATTTCAAATAATCACGATCCTCTGTCTGTCCGCAGACGACATAATAACGCCAGTTTACGTCGCCCCGACGAGGTCGCCGACGACGTACAGGCCGAAGCATCACAAGGAGAAGATCGTGGAACGTCCTTCATGCGACGACGAGGAGGACTGCGAGGATGGTTCCGGGGAACCCGTCACCACCGAGGAAATCTTCGTCACATCAGCTACCGGTCCGTTTCCCTTTAGCCTTTGTGTTTTCGTCACACCCGATTTCCATGTGCCCGCGAACACGCGAACCCTGGTATTGATCTTCCTCGTGCACGCTCTTTCCTCTCGTTCACTTCCTAGTAAGTGCACACTGTGCCACCAGCTGAGCATTTCCAAGACTTGGACGGGTTTCAAACTTTTTTTGGACGTCCCTTCTGGAAACGTGATATCGTTGATACGCTATTATTCTAGCACGTGGGAGAGGCACCTTTCGATTTTGAATTTCCCGCCATTTTTTGTAAATTGTATAGTAGCTCTGCTCGTATAATACTATTTTATAATGGAATGATTATTGTATAATTCTGTTATACGATAGGATGTTTTATTAGACATTTAGTGAATCTTTTATTAGCCATAACAGTCTATACATAAAAATATGCAATTTAATTGCACTTCAATCATATGTGAGCTAATGACCACAGTCAACACTCATATTTCAAACAATCACATTAATTAAATATCGAGTAAGTCTTTTTTAAATAGACTTAAGGTTCTCCAAGACATCGAGAAGAAAAATGAAAGAACTAGATAATTTCCAATAATTCTCCAATGCATACTCAATAATCCGAGACAATAAAAAATTCATAACACCAATTCGCCGAACAAACTTGGGGCAGATTACAATCATCGACCGAGTTTTCTACGAAAGGAAACAACCTCGATCGAATCTGATTGTGATGCACGTAGCGTAGCATTAATATTTATTACGGGGAAGATCAATTCGTTTCGTAGCGTCATAATTGAAACGGAAGGTTTGTCGATCTTCGATCTGACAGAGGAGATGAAGGAAAACGAACGCGTGAAAACTCGTTATGGAAATGCTCGACTGGCGGACATCCTCTTCATTCCTCGACTTGCTGCGATGAAAGCACTGCCAATCCCGAGTGGCATCGGTTAAAAGTTGACCGCACGGTCGAAATGGGTGCCGCCATATTCGACGCGGGGTTCACGACACTTCTTTTAGTATCGACGTTCTTTGTTGCGAAATAGGATATTTTTTCTTGTGTAGTATTATAAGTGAAACTGTTAAGGAAGGAATATAAGGATATAGAAATGTGGAGTTATGGTAATCTATGAATTTAGGAATCTAGGGATTTAAAAGTCTAGAAATGTGGGAGTATTATTGCAATTTTCAAGTATTATTGCAATTCAAGGATATAGCAATTTAGAGGTGATAGTGTTTAGGGATATAAAAATTGTAGAATATACGAATTTAAGAATATAGTAATTTGGAAATGTGGGAATCTAGGGATATAGGAATATAGGGATGTTGGAATCTGGGGATTTAGGTTTTGAGTAATATTACAATCCAAGGATATAATAATTTAGGGATGTTAGTAACTAGGAATATAGATATCTAGAGGTATGGGAATCTAGGGACTTAGGAATTTAGGAATATAGGAATCTAGGGATTTAGGTTTTGAGTAATATTGCAATCCAAGAATATAGTAATTTAAGGATATTAGTAACTAGGGATATAGAAATCTAGGGATATAGGAATCTAGGGATATAGGAATCTAGGGATATAGGAATCTAGGGATTTAGGAATTTAGGAATTTAAGAATTTAAGAATATAGAAATCTAGGGAATTAGGTTTTGAGTAATATTGCAATCCAAGGACATAGTAATTTAGGGATATTAGTAACTAGAGATATAGAAATCCAGGGATATAGAAATCTAGGGATATAAGAATCTAGGGACATAGGAACTCATTTCAGGGACCTAGACGAGTTGTGAGATACCCTGTATGTAGAAATCTGGGGATGTAGGAATTTTGGAATATAGGAATCTAGGGATATACTAGTAGTGATATAAATTTGTAAATTTAAAAGTTTAAAAATGTAAAAATGTGAACATTTAGAAATTCATAAATCTACAAATTAAGAATTTTACAGATTTAAAAATTAGAAGATTTTGATATATAAAAATATGGAAATTAAGAAATTTGAATATATTAGAGACTTGATAATTTAGAGATTTAAAAAATGTAGACCACTTGAGACATAGAAAGATTTTGAAATCTTTCAATTTAAAAATTTAAAAACTTAGAAATACACAAATATCAAATTATTCAACTTACAAATTCTCAGCAACAAATTTTCAAACTTCCATGATTCATTTTTAGAATTTTGCAGTAATTTTTTTATAAAAATTGAAAGTAACATGCAATAACTGTTTTCTTTTCTATAATAATATTTTTTTTATCGATATTGTCTAATTACATTTAGTAATAGTAGCAACGCGAGGTTGTTCGATTTAAAAATTTATTTTTACATCATGAATTTCCGAAACTCAGCGCATTTCTTATTTAGGACTCTTCTTTTATGCTCGGATCAATAGTACTGATGGAAACAGTCCAACACACTGCTCTCTTCTATTTGATCATTAAAATTCCTTCAGTGCTGTAAAGAAGTTACACGAAATATTTATAGACAATGTTTCAAAAGATTCTTCTACCACGTGATCGTATAGTTAATTAATTTTGCATTTAGAAGCAAGTTTATAGCAGAGAAATTGTACCTAGAAACTTTCTTGCTACGAGTTAATGAAATTTCTGAAAACTATCTATTAGTTATTTTCATCGGTATATTTATTTTATTGAAGTATCTATTTCGTAATATAAATTTAATTTTTAAATAATATAACCAAACGCAAGTTCACTCTTTTCCAATTATTATAAACTAAAATTTTGTGATATCAACATTTTTTAAATTTCAATTAAAATACAGTATACACTAAAATAGTAAAACCATTAATAAAATTTATGTATTTTGACTTTAAAAGAAAAATACATAAATAATATAGGAAACGAATATTTATATTTATTTATTCATCAATCTTTACAGATATAACAAAATTTTATAAAAATGCTTTCTTAAAATCACAATTTTCTATTTCGGGATTTAGAATTCTTACATTCAACTTTTAGTTCTAACCTAAAAAGAAATACAATTAACTTACAAACGTTTATATTTAAATAACTGTTTATAACTTACAAACACTTACATTTAATTTTATTTACTATTAATTATACAAGACGAAAATATTTATACAATATTTAAAATTGATAACATTTTTCACTTTGACTTTGCACTTGCAGACGATACATTTAAAGATACATTTGCAGAAGTATTTTATGAAAAATAATATATGTGTTGGTTCTACTATTTTAGAAAAGTATGCACGTTTTAAATTTTTGAAGATTACAGATGATGAGTTTCATTTCTTGATATGTTCCATTTTTGAAAATGTTCATTTCAACTTATTTTTAAAGAGACCGCAAGCTTCGATCGACAAATCCTCCTCGGCTAATGAACTTACCCGGTAGACATATTGTAACTAGTTCAACCACGAATCGATGGTGAACATCGTAAAGCAACGTATAAACCTCGCGTGTTCCATTAGAGTAACATAGACTTCTTTGTAGATATTCGAGTTAAGTTACGGCTGCTTTTATCAAGTCCCCATATTGTTAAACATAGTCCGGTTCCATTTTATACTTCTTTTTAACGCGCGAATGTCACTGTGCGAGATGTGTACGCTTAGATACATTATGATTTAGATTGAAGATTATGGAGATTATGGATAGGGTGTTAGATATGTAAATTTACGAATTTACTCATTTTTAAGTAATTGAATTCTCTAGTTTTCAAATTTTCAAATTTTTTAATTTCTGAATTATCACATTTTTACATTCTTAAATTTTCAAATTCTCAGATTTTCAGATTCTCTACTTTTCAAATTCTCAAATTCTCAGATTTTCGGATTTTCAAATTCTCTAGTTTTCAAATTCTCAAATTCTCGGATTTTCACAATTTTTTTTAGTTCTCAAATTTTTAAGTTTTCAAGCTGTAAAATTTCTAAATTTCCAAATTCACAAATTTCGAAATTTGCATATTCATAAATTCCACAATTTTTCATATTTCCACATTCCCAAGTTCACACTAAATTTCAGTTTTAAAATTTACATATTTACACATTCCTCAAGTTCAATATTTATAAATTGTCAAATTTCCATACTTCTACCTTCGAATTTACAAATTTCAAAGCTTGTAATTTTACAAATTTCAAAATTTTCCCAACTTTCATTTATCAAACATCTCAAATTCTAATTTTGAATCACTAAAATCCCCAAATTATTGAATTTCTACCCTTGCAAACTTTCCATCTTTCAATTTTTAATCTCCCAATATCCCGAACCCAAGTTCTCAAATTTTCAGCAGTCAAATTTCTCAGATTACAGTTCCTAACTTATCAAATTTAAAACTGTCAAATTTATTGAAGTCATACCAGATCAAAATCTAATTTAAACGAGAGCTCCATTATCTTCCAAGCTGTGCAAATCCAAAACTGTCTCCATATTAAACCTATTATTGAATACAGCTCCTTTTGAACACGTATCTCGTGTTACTACTGCCACAATTATATAAAGTAAAATCAAATTTCAAGTTAAAATGTTTGATTTATATTTCGGAACAACCCTATAGACTTTCATATAAAATATTCAAAATAAATCAAACTTAGTCAGCAGTATTTTGAAATTCAACGAACTTAAAAATAAATGAAGATTGAATCAAATGCTATATTAAAATAAATTAACTTAGAGTAAATTAGAGTAATATTTTAAGGGAAATCAAATTAATAAAAATGATCACAACCTCGATGTTGAATTAATTTAAAATTTCAAACGTAGAATTTGATATGATTGAATACCTCGTAAATTGTCCGTATTATCAAGATATTGAATTGAGATTAATCTTTTTACTTGATTTTAAATTTTAATCGCAGAAGAATTTAAAATGATTGAGTACCTCGTAAATTGTGGTATTATCAAGATCACCCTATACATCGAAGATTCCAGCGTTATGACAATTACGGAGGCTTTTCGTCTGCCTTGGAGGAAATGGCGTTACTGCATTACGTTCATCCAATTACACCCACATTCCTTTCAAACACAATTTTTCCACCCCCTCCGCCGTGACGGCGACGTTTAGTAACGACGGGGTGAAACGCACGTTCGTGAAACACGGCTCCCTTCTCCGTCGGCGATCGCAACGTGGCAGCCCACGCACGCGTGAATATCGCCGGCCTACGCACGCGTAAATATTGTCGGTAGCACGCTACTAAACCACCTCATCCCCCGTAGCCAATCGGATACGCGTAATTGCAGCAGCCGGTTGACGCTTGTCTCTCATTTTCTTCTTTTTTCTTCCGTGCTTTGGCAGATTCCAGTTCGGTGGCGTACACGACTGCCCGCGAGTACACTAGCAGCCACATCAGCACGCAAACGTCTCCTGGCTCGCCGTCGACATCGACCAGGGACATCGTCACCGTTTCTGTCCAGTACAATGTGTCAACCACAGACCTCGAAACCAGCCACGCCAGGTGAGTTTGTCAGTTTCGCTCGGACACCCCGCGGTGACGTTGAATATTCACTGCCCGCCAAACGAACTCGCAAGCCGGCCAACGCACACGGGTTGCCCCATTGAGACCCTCGTGTTCTTGTGCTTGTGTCGAGCTAACACGGATAATTATTCTTACGCTTCTGTATGCGAACGTTTCGGTGCTTCTTACCGGTGCATCGTGTTTCCCTGGGTAATTCAAACATGAGAGGTTTTTCCTTTTAAATAAAAATTGTTTTGTTGATAAATTTGATAATTTTGTTTCTGCTTTTATTTGGTAGTGTCTTCACTGGCACGTGTTTTAAGGACTTTAGGTGCGAAGATTGTAAACGGGTGGTTTTTGAAGTTTAGGATTTAGTTGAGTGGTCTGGTAGTTTAAGTTTTGTGGGCTTATTTGGTGATACGTTTTAAGACTAACAGGTGTTTTAAGGGATTTAACGTGGTATTGTGAAGATTGTTGAAGGGATAGCTTTGTGAGAAGGTTGCGATTTGGCTGATTCGTTTGATAATTTAAGTTTTGTGGACTTATTTGGTGGTATTTTTGAAGATTGGCACAAGTGTTAAAGATTTCAAGTTGATGATGCGAAGAATGTAAAAGGGGTGATTTTTTGAAAAGTTTGGGATTCAGTTGATTCGTTTGATAATTTAAACTTTATGGGCTTATTTGGTGGTACTTTTGAAGACTGACACAAGTATTAAGGGTTTAAAGTTGATAATGTGAAGAATGTAAAGAGGGTGGATTTTGAGAAGTTTGGCATTTAGTTGATTAATTTCACAAATTAAGTTTTATGGGTATATTTGGTAGTACGTTTGAAGACTGACACATGTTTTAAGGATTTCAAGTTGATAATGTGAAGATTCTTAAAGGGGTGGCTTTTTGGGAAGTTTAGGATTCTGTACATTCATTTGATAATTTAAGTTTTATATCCTTATTTGATTGTACATTCAAAGACTGATACATGTTTTAAAATTTTCAAGTTAATAATCTAAAAATTGTTAAAGGGGTTATTTTTGAGGAATTCCGAGTTCAGTTGATTAATTAAATAATTTGTAATTTCTGGTTTTATTCCTCACATTCAATTGCTAACACAGAATTTATAGACTTCTAAGTTAGTTATGTCAAAATTGCAAGAGGGGTTGTTTTTTGAGAAGTTCAGGGTTTAGGTAGTTAATTTAATAAGCTATCAAGTTCTCTGGCTTTATTTGGTGGTATCTTTGGGTGCTAACACCTGTTTTAAGGACTCTTAGATTGATTATATGAAGATTACAATAAGGGTTGTTTTTTAAGGAGTTTGGAGTTCAGTTGATAAATTAGATCATTTTGGTTTCTTTATTTTAATTTGAGGTATCTCTGAATGTTAATACGTGTTATAGGAATTTAAAAGATGGAGTGTTTAATTGTAAAAGAAGTTGATTCTATTTAAGTTTGTTACTTTCAGTTTAATAGTGTTTAATTGTAAATGGGGTCGTTTTTTGTTTACAAACATTCTACTTTATTTCATAAATATAAATATTTGAAAATTAAATTTTGTTCTTAATTGGTTATTAAATTTATATGGCAATACAATCTTCAGTTTAATAATTATTAAATGTAAAAGGGGTTGTTTTTTACAATTTATAAGTTCACAATTAACTAATGTTATAATATATTATAAATTTACAGATTATTTTATTTATAAACGTTTCAAACGTCACCTAAAAGCCTGATAAATATATATTTTAGTGATTTTATTAGTTTAAGGGTGTCTGACAAATAAATAACGCAAGAAATTATTTTGTTATCTGATAATAAATCTTCATAAAACTGATAACGCTTTTGTTTATGGTATTTGATAATCACGATTAAATTAATCAATGCATATTACGGACGTATTTATTTAAATTTCTAGGGAATAATTAATATTTTATCAAATAAATATACAAGATAATTTGATCTTTCGTTCAAGAGACTAATTAAGAAAGTTCATTTCAAATTGATGCAAACAGTTCCCATAACAATAATAATAATAATATTAATAATAATAATAACATTCACAGTAAAATACACAAAGCTCGATTATCATGAAAATTATTGATTTCTTTTAATCTTATAATGAGATTGAAATTCGAATCGATATCAAAAATTAATTTTCCCAATGTATTCACCGATTTAAATGGGAATTAAATGTTTTAATAATTTTATTCTTTAATGTCAACATTCGAGTTTTTAATTTGCATTCTTCAACGATTCCAGACTGGATATTTTTGTCGATTTCAAAAATTAACATTTTTTTATGTACATAGGCAAATTAAAAATAAATTCTACGATTAGCAGACAAGTTAAGAACCATTTATTCATTTAATCAATTATTTATAAACTTTTCAATAAAATAATTAATCAAAGATTTTTCCGTGTACGTACAAAAACTGAAAATTTTATTTCATTGCTTTATTTATTTAAATATTCTAATTTTTGCAGCAGTTTTTTAATAATACATTAGCAATATATGAACAATCATAACGTTTCTCAGTTGCAATCAATAAAAAGCTTTAATAAATACATTTCTATTCTTCGTAAAAATAGTATTATTACCTTCCAAAATAATACTGAAATATAGAAATCCTAGAATAACACAGTTGATTAACTTCATGTGATTTATACCGAAAACCATCGCCATTGTTCATCGAACATTTTTTCTTCTTTTTTTTTAATTTCATGATACAGCTTGTGCGTTCTATGGAAAATCAATAGCAATACTCGTATCTTCGATTGAAAATAAATATCGCATGGTACTCCATATAATATTGCGTACAGTAGTCTCTCGTTATATTGCCGTCAAACGATGAAATGAGCTTTCAGTTTTTAAATTTTCATATTTTCAAATTTCACGGATTAGCATATTAGCAACTTTTCAAAGATTGGAAAATTTTCAAATCCTCAAATTTGCAGATTTTTGCCAAATTCCCATGTTTCCACATTTCTCAAATTCCTAAACTCGTAACTTTTCAAATTTTCCACTTGTCGAAATTTTCCAAATTCTAAAATTTCCCAAAGTACCAAATTACCAAATTAATTTCTCAGATTATCAAATTCCTCGTTTTCCAAAACATCAAATTTCTCAAACGCCCGAATTGAAAACTTCGTCCACTCGTGACTAAATTTAAAACTTCCCAACCTGCTCAAATTTAACTTTCCACCTAAAAAATTCCTCGTCTGTGAAATTTAATGCCTCCCAAAGTGGCAAATTCGAGTTTCTAAATTTCTAAACGTACGAGCCATAACCGAACGAGTAGATGCTCTTTCAGCGTCGGTTTCCCCTGGGAAGCCTGCAGAATGCACACCGGTGTACAAGAATTTCATAGCGTACTATTTCGCCTATCATATTACAAGAGAGTGCAGCAAACACGTTCTGATTCATACAACATTCAGTTATCTGTTTGAGAAGTCTAACCAATCCGTTTACGCGTTACAGTAGCGTCGTGACGCCGAGATCGACGACCGTAACGACCCAAACAACAACCACGGAGATGACGGATCCACCTCCTCGGCCTCCACCCGATGTACCGATGTACCCGATGCCGACCCCGCCGAAGAACAACAACAACAAGAGGATAACATCGGAAGCAGCGGAGAACGCGGCTCTGATAATCGGCATCATAGCCGCGGCGTTGATCGCGATCGTCCTCATCATCCTGATCATCCTGAAGTTCAAGAACCGTCCGGAGACTAGCTACAAGGTCGACGAGACGAAGAACTTCTGCCAGGACCCGAACGCTGCGCTGCTCGGGGCAGCCGGCTCCGGGCAGCCCTTCAACGGCGCCCTGAAGAACGGCGCGAACGGCAGCAAAACCAACAAGAAACGAGAACTGATAGACATCAAAGAGTGGTACGTGTAGAGATGGCCCGTCTTCGAATCGCACTGCTTGAACCTCGTGTCCAGATTTAAGTCCAAGAACTCGAGGAGACCGGTCGGTCTCGTGTTAGGTCGGTGCTGTGTTGGTTAATTACTGTTTGGACGTTAACGGTGCTGCTCGCGGACTAACGATGTGCATCGAGCGCGGCTACCGTTATTCGAGATGGCCGTCGGAGACGAAACATATCGGGAGAAGACCGGTTGAAGAAGTTCGCGGGCCAAGACTGAAACGTGGACACGCGTGAATCCTCTTGAAGACGCGTCTGAACACCGGTGGATCTTGAACATGGCGGTTGAGTCTCAATGAACGTAGCGAGCTGAATCCTTGAAATACGGCCGCGTCCTCCTGAAGAGAGTGAACTCTCGCGCCGGACCTCGAATCAAGTGAAATCAAACTTCTTCCTTGTTGCTATGTATTGTTAGTTGTGTATTATATTCATTGTATATGAAAGATTTATTATCACTACGATAGCGTTCACGTGCATGGATCCTTCTTTAGGTCACGTTGCCGATGCTCTCCCGGCGAGGAATTCTAGACACAATTTCGCGCCGTATTTCGAGGGTCGAACGTGCTTCGAACACGGTTATGTGTGCGTGAGAGGCGAGCAAGTGTTGAAACTAAAAATGGACGAAAGTATCACACGAACCGATGATCCTATCTAGCGTTTAACGAAGTCATTGTTGTATAGAAGAAAAGAGATCCCCCGCCCCCTACCCTCAAATGAAATAAACACACAACACACAGAAAATATACATACGCGATATTTATCGATTATGTTATGCGTGTAAATTGTTTATCAAATTATAGATTTTATTAACACAACATCGGAGGAGAGTTGAGTGTACGTGTTACGTGTGTGTGCATGTGGGTGCAGCGTGAAAGGGGCGTCCGCGTTGGTTTCAAATGTGACGACACGTTGGTGTTATTATTAATCGTAAGTTATAACACGTCCTTACGGGCCGTGCGGTAAGAGTAATTTAAACCGATGAACGCTGTCGAGTAGATGACACGTAGACATATGCAGAGATTGCTTACACGTATACACAGGGTGCGAACGTATTGCCAAAAACGAGCGACCTTTCACCGGTCACCTTTAACCCTTTCGCGTACCATTATGTCCCCTTCGTTTTCAACCCCTTTCGTATCTTTTATTATGTATTCGGTGCTTATTTGCTGTACACTCGGGTGCAACGTGGGCTAAAAATGTCAAACATTCTGGGATCCTAGAAATATTCTGAGAGCCTAGAAATATTTTAAGGAGAGCCTATTCTACGGAGGAATACTCTAAGAAAAATTGTAAGGAATATTCTAGGAAAATTTACGATTAGAAATTGGGGAATCTAGACCTAACCCCAACTTTATCTACACTCTCGTATAGTTGACCGTTGCACCTAACTGTACCATTAGTGATGGACAACTGTGTATGCCAGTGTTCGTGAATTCCTGTACGGGCACTTCTGCCCATCACTAACGATAAGAGATATACAGGACGCTTCAAGTTCTCCTTGACAAAATGCGGGGGTTTATAAAATAGGAAATAATGTTATAAACGTTTTATTATAAAGTCACAGATAAATAATCTTCTGTATTTTATCTATACATCAAAACAAACATAATTTTAACTTATGTTGTATAGATTTTTTATAAACAAATTTTCTAATTTTAAATTTGATAAGCAAACCTTACAAATGATCAAGTTAAATTATTGTACAACGTCTACGTATGTATATTTTATGGTAAAATGGTAAAATGTACACGTTGCACATGTGAGATGAAATAATGTACATACAATGTGACAGGGAATTCATGATAGAAATTTGATATGTTACTTTAAAATTATCCGGGTGTAACAATATCGTTAAATTCTACATCCTTTGATCTTTATGTGATACTGTAAAAGGATAGATTTATGCAGCGGTAATTTTATATGACGAAGTGCAAAGAATTAATAACAGGAGAAAGATGGGATAATTGATCACAGTTTTTCGTTGAATTTTGTATTTGATGTTTCGTTATTTTCATAATGATGAAGTTTTAATTACGAAACATTATCTGTGAATAGAAATTATCTTCCGAAATTGAGAGTTTAAGTTAGGATTTCATATGAAATAATAAAAAATAATTAACTTTTAACCTTTTACTTTATACAAACAGCTGCAAAATTATTTTTAAAATATAAAACATATTGGTAATGTATTAATATCTCTGTGATCATGTATCCCTTCTAATCAATTATTTCTTCGCTCCCCTAATTAAAACTCAGCAAACTTTCCGGGAACCTATAATTAGTATGTATAATAAATTCTGTGTAATATCGATATCAAAATTGCGTACGTGTACAAGAATCATATTTTCAAATGTGACTAACAATAATAACAATAAGTAATAGTCCTTTTATGATAATAATTACCATAAGTTACTGAATAATGAACACGTTACACCAAAGATGATCATGAAACTTATATTTAAACATTTATAAGTCTATTTTGAAACATTTCGTATAGAAATCCACGCATTTTGTCGAGAAACTTGATCCTGTACTTTCTTTTTCCACGAATGTAAATTTGAAACGAAAATCGAAATTTTGGTGGTAGAAAGGGTGTAAAGGGTTGATTATACCGGCGCTTAACACGAGATATCGCGAATATTCGAAGCTGTTTTTTTATGGCTCCGTCTTCTGCCCGTTAGAAAATTGTCTGGAGGCTTCCTTCAAACTTATGAAACACCGATAAGCTTGCATCGAACAGAGCTTCCTGTAAAATCGACGAATTATCAGTGAAATGTTACATATATTTTCGTATCACCCTGCTCGATGTATCCTCTGATTTTCGACGAGGATCGAAACTGGTGCTGACTTCTTCATACCTGTGTTGCGTTTTTATATAAAATAATTTCATTATTGTTTCTAATATTTAGCTATGTAATTTTTTATGATTGATATAGTTTCTGATGCTTTGGGAGTTCTATTGTAGGTCTAGTGTTTTCAGGGCTATCTGATACATTTTGAAAGACTTTGTAGTCTTTTTTTTCTAATTTTTACATAATTTTTAGATTCTCAAATTCAAAAATTACCATGTAACTAAATAACCAAATATTATTACCAAATTAGCGAAGATCAAAATAATTAAAAATATAAAATAATTAAATAACCAAATGACCAAATTACCAAAGATCAAAATTTCCAAATTACTAAATAATAATTGTAGAAAATAGAAAATGCAGAAAATAGGCTTTTTAAAAGATCTACGATAGAATGTCCCCTTAAATACAAAAAGAAAAATACCACACAAAAATGTACAGTTTGCCTCGGAAATATAGTGTGGTTGTAAATTATACGTATGTACTAATGTAACCACGTTCAGGACCGTATTTTAAGCTTCTTCCTTTAAGCATATAAAGTTACACCCTTAAATTAAATTATAATTTCAAGTTTCAGTACTTGAAGTCCTCCTTTGTATTTGCTTAGAAAAATCTAAAAAATTTGCTTAGAAACCTAAGAAATCTAACTAAGAAGTTCTTGTGGCAATAAAAAAGGCACAGGTACAGCGAAGAGCAGCACTGGTCCAAAAAAAGATCGTCAAATATAAAAACTGTACGCGTGTCTGTCTAGAATAGCTCCTCAGTAATTGTTATCGCTATTACAAAGATCGTTGCAATGAAAACCAGACGAGTTCCCCAAATTTCTGTACAGATTCCTTTGAAGGGACCGACTCGTTAGCGAATGCTTTCCATCTTCGCGTCGTCCATTTTGTAATCGAAAGCAGTTCGCGGTAAAGCAATATGGCGGGTGGACCGCGAAATTAACGGGAGTCCATTGTAGTTAGGCTAATTTAGGACGGTGTTTCCTACGATTCTTCGTAGACGAATTTGGAGAATTTCAACGTAGACGAGAAACAAAGAAATTCTTTGTGGAGACAAAACTGTGGACGAACTCAACACTGCGCGTGCACAAAATGCTTTTCGTTCAAGATATCAAGATATTCGTTTTAAAAAAATACTCTTATAGCTTTCGTTCTTATTGAGAACATAAGGTTTATTATACTCGTATATGAATTTATAGACTACTGTGATTTCATTCGAATGTACATATGAATTCAAAAAGGTTTGAATGTTTTAAATATTTTATAAGATTAATAGTCGGCGTTCCTCGAACCTTGGGATGGATCTAGAGGCAACGGGTGCGCGACACTGGGGTCACAGAGACCCCAAAAAAATGAGAAATGGGATGAGATGAGAAAGGAGATTTATTCTGATGTGTTAAGGTTGATTTATTCAATCTTCTTTAATTTGTTTCATTTGTTTTTGGTATTTTATGTTTAAAGAATTTATTTGCAGAAATATAATATTGCAGATTTTTAATATTTTAAAAAGTTACAACAAGAAGTTGTACAATACATTCTATTGTAATTATACAAGATTGACAATATTTTTTTCAGTTATAGAAGATAACAAATATTTCTTCAATTATAAAAGATGAAAGGTATTTTTTCAGTTATGTTTGAAGAAAAATATTTGTAATATTTTAAATATTTCTAAATATACTTCTTTTCAGTAATTTTGTGAATTTTGAAATTCATGCTAGTCTACGTTCAAAGTATAAGAATTGTACTTTGTTAATTACTAATATTATTAATTTTAGTTTATATCATTCTGCCATTTACAACAAAATACAACAAGGGAATATCACTAAATGTGTGAAGGTAATTGACACATTGTCAATATTTAAAATATTGACAAGACGATTTAACGAATATCAATTTATTTTTAATATCAACAATAAATGTTTATTATCTGAAAGACGTCAATACACATATCGATTAGACGTCACTCATTTGAATTTATTGTGCATAAATATTGAACATTTCAACTAAATACATATTAAAAATATTAAGAATATATGATCGTATGAAGAATCCTCTGAAAAATATTTTACAATTTTTTAAATTTTATTTATTTCAGCAAACTTTTCATAATTATAGCAATGCGTTCAGTTGCATAAAACAAACTTTAAATTAATATTTTATAATATTTTAAATTTTATTTATTACGACAAACTTTTAAATGATTGTATCATTCTATCCATGTGTTATAAAATAATTTTGAAAACATTTTTATAAAACTCAGAATTGTCATAGTTAACGTAAATCTAAAAATTTGTGTGCAATACAGGGCTGTCTTCTTCATAAAAGAACCCAAGTACAAAAATTACTTTCAAATCTCAAATTTGTTCAAAGTTGAAAAAAATAACATTTTTTCTTAAAAGTGTCTGAAAGAAGAAAATGAAGAAATACGAACAAATAAAAATTTACATGCTTAAATATGATCAATTATATGTATAATTTTTGTTCATGTTCAAATGTGATTGATTATATAATTTTTGTTCATGTTCAAATATGACTGATTATATAATTTTTGTTCATGCTTAAATATGACTGATTATATCATTTTTATCCATGTTAAAACATAACTGATTATATAATTTTTATCCATGTTAAAACATAACTGATTATATCATTTTTGTTCATGTTAAAATATGAACAATTACATAACTTTTTTCATGTTTAAATCAAAGAAGTGAGGATAAAAATTTGTTAATTTCGAAGCTCGAAACTGTTGCTTGTTTCGAGGTAATACTGTATCTCCTTTCTTTCTTAATTTATCTTTTTTTGTTTCTGTGAAACTCATCTATCTAGAGACCCCAGTGTCTTGCACCCGCAACACCCGGCCCTAACATATCAACGTTAAACCAAAAGGGTTAATAAAACCCGTCAAAAAATAAATCATGCATCAAACCAAAGGCAAAATACACAAAGACGAAGTACTGTTTAAAATATGCGGACTTTATCACGAAAAGGATGAACAGATCGTCCAAATATACAGGGTGGATCAAAATTAAGTAAACGATCTTAATTTCGTATTTTGCGCGTGTATAATACAAAAGTGACCTCAAGAATAAAAGATGTCCAACGTTTCCCCAGAAATGTGTTGGACACTAAATTGTACTGTTGAACGTTGCTTTGAGTGCATTAATGGCGGTCGAGACTCTGTATAGCGAAATGCTTTCTCTCAAATAACAAATAGTAATTTTGTTCACCTAATTTTGACTCACCCTATACTTCGAGGAGCGTCGTGCGTAAATTTTTGAAACTTCTAGAAACTTCGTCCAACTTCCTGTTCGATTTTGCTTCTCGTCATTAACTAAGTCTAACTCGAGACACAGGCTCGCTAACGAGCGGACTCGTTCGTCGTAATCGTTGCAATTCGCGTTTCCTGCGACTCTACGAGACTTTTATCGCCGTTAGTTCAATTAACAAATTTGAAATTTTCAATGATAATCCTTCTCTAATAGTTCTCCATCGAAATTACGGACTCGAACGGGTCTCTCAGACACGCTGTTTTTCCTCGCGATCTTTCATCGTTCAAAGACTATAGCTATCGGACTTTTATTCCAACTATTTACCTATATCGCTTTTAAGTCTTTCGAGCTTCTCTGTCTTGAAATTTAATAAGAAATTCTTCCCTCTTTAACGTACGCTTCGATGGATTCGAATAGCTTCAGATATTCAATTAAAGATGCGACATATCGAAAATTATGACGGTGGTGGAAAAATGCTAGGGGTGCTAGACATGAATTCATATAATAGACTGTTGGTATATTGCCCTGAAATTGCTGACGTGAAATATTCTTTAAATAAGCGATAATTCATTTCAAGGTTTGTTTGAAAACTTCTGCGATGAATTTTTAAATTTCAGAATAAAATTTTCAAGTTTGGAAATTTCTTAAAGTTTGTCTTGAAGTTTCAAATGTCTTCAAACTTGTTAAATTTTGAATGTTCAAATTTCGAAATTACACATAAATTGTTTTCAAATTTCTAAATTCCTAAATTTTTTAATTTAGAAAGAAGACTTGACTATTTTCAGATTTATAAATTTTCAAAAATGTAAACTTGATTGTACAAAAACTTGAAAATTCGGACAACAATTTGTCGTTTTTAAAATTTATAGATTTGAAAAATTGAAGAAATGAAGATTTTTGAAATTCTGTAATTTATAAATTTAATTTATAATAGAAACAATTTAGGTTTAAAAATTTTTTAAATTATAAACCATTGAATTTTTTAATTTATAAATCACAAGTCAATAAATGTGTAAATCTCCAAATTTGCAAATTCAAAGTATAATAATATACAAACTTGCAAATTAAGAAGATTAAAAATTTACAAAAATTTTCAAGTTAAATTTTTAAATATGTAAATTTGCAAACTGAAAAATTTAAGAATAAACAAATTTACACATTCAAAAGTCTCAAAATAAATTTTCAAATGTAAAAGTTTAAAGATATATAAAATTGCAAATTTTTAAATTTAAAATTATACAAACTTGCAAATTTTTAAATTTAAAAATGTACAAATTTATAAATTAAAAAATTTAAGAATACTCTGCAAATTTAATCAAAAGTTGCACAAATTAAAAATTCCAATTTTTGAGACATACATAAACCTCTAAAAAAAACTCGCTGAACCAGCAATGTAAATAGTGGCAATATATCAAGACTCTACTATAGAACCTTACAAAAGTCATCTTCAGCGCCCATAAATTCTCCACTGTACACCCCAACAATCAGCCCATCACTGAATGACACAAACGTTCTTACTCGTACAATACAAAAATACAAAAAAGACGAAGAATCTTATCAAGACGCACTTTCGATAACGTCGCAATACGGCTCTCAGGGAAGCACAATTAAAGCGATTCAATCAATGGAAACTCCGCAGTCTGAAACTGACAACGCTCTAACATTAATATCAGATCAAACCCGATTCCAATACTTCAAAATGAAGAAATCGACGAATCGAAAGAAGACGTCGACATTAAAAAAAAAAAGTGAATCAAATTTTGTGTATTTCAAGTTCAAACACACGTGTCGAGGTACATATGTGTTGTGTTCAGTGGTCACAAACGATTAAACGATCCTTGAAGAAATTCTTCGATTTTAAAATAACCGAGACAAAGAAACACGTGTGACATTTTGTTGAGACGTATCGAACTCTGTATCTTAAAATCGCACAAGAGCTTGATGGATCCACACGTAGCACGAGTTTCGCCGATTTGTAAATCGATGCCACGAGTGTTCGTCTCCAGGCGACTTTTTCGCTTTGTTTCTTTCCTTCTCGTTTTTCTATCGAACTATCTGATCGACGTGCATTGACATAACTAGACAATATAACGAGTTGTACAACGCGTAACGATCTAACGTGTCGTTAATGGATGGGGATTTAACGCGAGATAAACGTGAGGTAGCTCGTGGTGATTTAACAGGTAGTTATTTAACAGGTGGTAATGTAAGGTGTGGTGAAGTGATACGCGGTGATGTTATTCTTACATTGTAAGGCATGGTGAACAACGTGTGGTGTATCTTTTGAGGATCTAACGTGAGATAAATTAACATGAGGTAGCTTAACACGTGGTGATCTACTAACGCTGATCTGACAGGTAGTAATTTAACGGGTATTAATTCAACGGGTGGTAAGACAACGCGTGATAATGTAATAAGTGTGGTAATTGAACGCGTAGTAATCGAACGCGTGGTAATCGAACGGGTAGGAATAAAACGAGTGATAATCTGACTGGTGGTAATCGTGTGGTAAACTAATATGTAGGAATAGGAATGATAATCTAACGGATGGTATTTCATTGTGAGGTAATGTAACGGGTGGTATACTATTGTGTGGTAATCTAACAGGTGGTATTCTATCGCGTAGTAATCTGACGGTTGATATTCTATCGTGTGGTAATTCAACGGGTGGTATTCTATTGCGTGGTAATCTAACGGGTGGTATTCTATCGTGTGGTAATCCATCGCGTGGTAATCTATCGTGTGGTAATCCATCGCGTGGTAATCTATCGTGTGGTAATCCATCGCGTGGTAATCTAGCATGTGATATTCTAACACGTGATAATTTATCGCGCGGTAATCTAACGGGTGGTATTCCACCGTATAGTAATCCATCGCGTGGTAATCTAACATGTGATAATCTGTCATGTGGTAATCTAACGGGTGGTATTCTGCTGCGTGGTATTCTGTCGCGTGGTATTCTATCGCGTGGTAATCTAACGGGTGGTATTCTGCTGCGTGGTACTCTGTCGCGTGGTAATCTAACGGGTGGTATTCTGCTGCATGGTATTCTGTCGCGTGGTAATCTAACGGGTGGTAATCTATCGCGTGGTAATCTAACGGGTGGTAATCTATCGCGTGGTAATTTAACGGGTGGTAATCTATTGCGTGGTATTCTGTCGCGTGGTAATCTAACGCGTGATATTCTATCGCGTGGTAATCTTACGGGTGGTATTCTGCTGCGTGGTACTCTGTCGCGTGGTAATCTAACGGGTGGTATTCTGCTGCATGGTATTCTGTCGCGTGGTAATCTAACGGGTGGTAATCTATCGCGTGGTAATCTAACGGGTGGTAATCTATTGCGTGGAATTCTATCGCGTGGTAATCTATCGCGTGCTGATCTATCGCGTAGTAATCCACCACGTGGTAATCTAACGCGTGATAGTCTCTCATGTGGGTATCTACCACGTGGTAATCTAACGCGTGATAATCTGTCATATGGTTATCTAATGTGTGGTAAATCAAACATATAATATCCTAACGCATAGTGATGTAACACGTGGTGATCCAACGCATAGTAATCTAACGGATGGTAACACAACACGTAATCTAACGCTTGGTAATGTAGCAGTCAGTTATCTAACGCCCAGTTATACAACGCGCAGCTATCCAACGTGTATCTATCTACCGCGCAACTATCCAACGTGTATCTATCACATCGCTGTACAACGCAATCCATTACCTCGCCCTGGCAATCTAAAACCAGCCCATGAAATACAGATTCTAGTTATGTCAATGTGAACACGATCGCCAATTAATTACACACCGACGCTTAAAAAAAATAGCACAATAATCTTTGCTCCTGGACTCGAAGTCTTTATCCATCGAGAATCATTCGTAGGCTATAAAACGATAAGTCGATGTGGATTTTTTGTAATATTTACGTGGCTAAAGTTGTGCGGGCAGTCTTAACGATATCGCTGTAATCACACACGCAATCGACGAATCCGTTTAAAATAGGCCCCGTGAAAAATCGACGTTGTTATCAAGTGAAGTGAAAACGCAGAGGGTTCGAATTTTGCAATAATTGTAAAATCGATGAAAGTATAAAGGGTATTCGTTGGGAGATTTTTATCGTTCCGTGTCGTTTGCGTAGAACTTGGAAAACATATCTTTGAGGTCATTAACGAATTTGCTTGATCAGAGACGTTGATATTTATTTTTCATGTGTATTTGCAGTTCATGTGATGTCATTAAACATTATTGATTGACTTTTAAAAGTGATGAATTATATTATTCTGCATTGAAGTCTTGTTCTTGTTGCAGAAAATTTATTTACTGACGGATTTATTTATTTAAAATATCGAATTTTTGAACGAGTAAGGAGCCACGAAAACGTTTTTTATTTCTTTTTCGAGAATTGTTTTCTAAATCTCCAATTTATCCTCTTTCCATATTTATTGTAAAAATATGACAAGTTTTCGGTGAAATTACAACCATAATGTTAAATTCAAAATACTCAGTATATATTTTAATAAATATCTTCTTTTTACCGAATACATCGAGAGATTACAACTTTTATCCGTGAAGATAAATTATACAATTTCGTAAAAAAAGTTAAGATTATACTTAAAACAGAAACATCGCCCCAAAAATATTCAACCTTTTTTATACTATTTTTATTTTCCAAAACAAAGGAAAGTAAAGAAGAATTGTGCTACAAAATCCATGCTGAAAATACAAAAAGTGTTCAAAACGAAAGTTAAATAGGGTACAAATATATATTCTCTCCGAATTAGTCAAAATATAAAAATCATTTTTTTTAATCCAACAAGAAAATTCAATGAAGTAAGAATAATTTCCCCTTTCTATTTCTCACCAAAGTGTCCACAGAAACTTCTATCTTTTACGGTTAATTGTTATTATAAATGCAACTTATAAATTTTACGATCAATAACTCTTTAACCCTTTCGTTATAAAAATTATAATATATTTATTCTAAAAACATTTTAATTTAAAGGAAAAATACTCTCGATATATTGCCACGAATGGGGTTGTAAAGTTATTGAAATTGGCAGTATAGAAAGATTTCTTCTGAATTAAAAAATGTATAAATTTCTTAAATTGAAATTTTATAAAATTTGCAAATTTATTGGAAAATTTCGTAATCTTTTTTGTTTGAAAATTTAATAATTCGCAAACTGAAAAATTGGACAATTTTTAAATTTTAAAACTTCTTTTATAGTTTAGAAAATTTTATAATATGAGTTCTTTTATTTATAAATTTTCAAGGAACAAAAATATTTTCTGAGAGCGTGAAAATAAATATTTATTTTGAAGTTCAGTTGAATTTCGTGTGCAATAAAATTGTAACGAAAGGGTTAATAAGATCGACAATATTTCCAATATAACGAGATAAAACAGACGAGTACTATAAAAAAGAACACAACCTATTCTAATCCAAACGAGAAACGCGAACATATTGTTATCACTGCCCTCCAAACTCTCTATCTGCATATCCTTCGATGTACTGACGACTAATGTTTATACTAAATTAATTAACTTCTAATACGATATCTTACCGAGCAAAATGTTACTCTACTAATTAACGTAACGCATTAAATCTTGAACTTAAGTGTGTCGCGAGTAACATCCTACCTAAAACTAAACTATGTACATATATACGTAGTGCGGCAATGAAGAAAGTGTCTGTTAGAGAGAAAGAAAATAAAGAAATCCGATAAAGGAGTAAAGACAAGTATAATGAATGTGTATGAACGTGTACAGGCGAAACAGAGATAGCGAATCGAAAGTTAATACGCAGACGAAAAATGAAAAGAATAAAAAAATAAGCTCACACAATTGTATCTAGAAGTTGCTATAGCTAGATGGAATTATATTTTACATTGTACAGTCTATACGTATGGACGCACTAAACCTATTAAATTATAGATAGTAAAACATGATTGTGAACTGAAGGGAAATGCAAGGAAGAACAACCAGTATGGTGGCGATTTATCTTTCGGGAACTTTAGATCGAGCGAATATTTTTCTTCATTTATACGTGCCGATTTTTATGCTGGCAGATGTAGGCTTTCTTTCGAATCGTGAAAATTTCTGCATTTGTAAATTTCAAAACTTCCCTGTTTCACAGCTTTTGTAGTTTCTTCTTCGATTCGAAAATCTTCAAATTTTTTAATTTTTAAATTTCTAAAATTCTAAGTTAAAATTTCTTAACTTATAAATTATGAAATATTTACCTGAATTTTTAAGTTTCGAAATTTCTATTGTATGTATAGAAAAATACCTACACTTCACAATTTTGTTAATCTCTACATTTGTAAATTTAAAAATTTGAAAATTGTTGAGTTATTTCGTAATTTCTGAATTATATTTACATATCTAAACTTAATTATTTACAAGTTTCTATATTTCTAAATTTTTAATAGATTGAAATCTTCATTAACAAATTATTAAAATATAAAATTAAATAAATTAGAAAGTTTATAAAAATAAATTAGAAAATTAGTAAATTAAATTTTAAAGTTTGTAAGCCTACCATGGTTGCCAGTGTACGTACACGATATATGCACATATACTTATTGTATATGTGCATACATATGTGCGTACAGTTGAATTCGAGCGCGTATAATGAAAATCGTATTAATCCTTCTTGGATAAAGTGATCTTTCCTGGTAAGAGAGCGATCGAATCGAAACTTGACGGATTTTTAATGAACGGATTACGTATGAGCGAAATATGAAATACGAGTGTAGCATAAAGTGATGCATTTAGATTTTTTACACGTCAAAGCGAAACCTCCTATGCCGTTTCGTTAGTATTCCGAATTTATAAAGCGCGCAAGTCTTCGATGCCATGAAAACACCACGATCCACGCAAACAATTCGCAATTTCTTTTAATTTGTCGCGTAGCATTTTACGTCTTACAGGACACATGTGAAAGGAGCGAGAATAAAATTTAAATCAAGCGGAAGAATGAAAATACATTGTACAACGTATACACACGTGTGCGCACGCGCGCGCACATATACACGAACACACCTACGCATACAGGTACATACAATAAGTAATATGGTAGTGCGCGCACAATGACGCATTACGAGATATCTTGAACAATTGGAAACATGTAAATACATAGACATAATGCCGTAATTACAAAATTATATGAATAAAGTATTGAAAATGTACATGAACCTGTGTCCGTTCCTTTTCAACTATTAGTATAATGAAGACTAATTTAGTCTTCGTACGATTAATTTTACGCATGTCTAAAATTTAATTGAAGTCCTACTGCGCAGACTCCACTATCTTTACCGCCAATCTGACAACAGGCATTAGCAGAACTAGCTCAGTTTCTATAGAATTCTTACATTCGCTTTTCACATCTTTCTTATTACTTTTAAAATAGCTGATTATACGTTTTACATTTCTCAAAACATACAGATTAATACTGTCAAAGAGTTTTGTATTATCCGCTAAAGTTTGGTCTATTCTTTTCACGCATTTCAAATGCAATTTTGAACGCGCCTTTAATGTTGAAACATGGAGGTTATGTTTACTAATAAACACTAAAAAATGAGATGAAGAGTGATGAGAGTGTTATCTGCCTTCGATAACAGAAAAATAAGAGCAAAATGAGAGAGCATTAGTCAGTGTTCATACATGAACTGTATTCAACAATTTATCTGTTAATATTAGTAAATTGTTAAGATCAGAACAGTCATTGCGGAGGTTAACTATATTCTATAGTAATTAAAGAATAGTTCAGTTAAAAGTTTGCTAGTAATATTTAGTTTCCTTTACAAAAAACTAAATTCAGCCGTTATAAACTATTTGTGTTTCATAATATTTTATAATTGTATAGAAGAATTACTTTATTGTTGAAACAATGCCGGATATTAAAGTTACACCTCTGGGAGCTGGTCAGGATGTTGGAAGAAGTTGTATACTAGTTTCAATGGGTGGAAAGAATATTATGTTAGATTGTGGTATGCACATGGGTTTCAATGATGAAAGACGCTTCCCAGATTTTTCATATATAGTTCCAGAAGGTCCAGCAACTAATTATATTGATTGTGTGATCATTTCGCACTTTCATTTAGATCATTGCGGTGCTTTACCATATTTTACAGAAATGGTAAATAAATTATGGAAAAATAAAAATTTTAAATTACAGGTTCAAAACATATGCTTATAAGTAATTTTATATTCAGGTAGGTTATACAGGTCCAATTTATATGACACATCCAACAAAAGCTATTGCTCCTATATTACTTGAAGATATGAGAAAAGTTGCAGTGGAACGTAAAGGAGAGAGTAATTTCTTCACTTCACAAATGATAAAAGATTGTATGAAAAAAGTTATAGCTGTTACATTGCATCAATCTGTAATGGTTGATTCAGAACTGGAAATAAAAGCGTATTATGCAGGACATGTGCTGGGTGCTGCAATGTTTTGGATTCGTGTTGGTTCACAATCAATTGTATATACTGGTGACTATAATATGACTCCTGATAGACATTTAGGTGCTGCATGGATAGATAAATGCAGGCCAGACTTATTGATATCAGAATCAACATATGCTACAACTATTAGAGATTCCAAAAGATGTAGGGAAAGAGATTTCTTAAAAAAAGTATGTTTGAACAATTGTTTAATAATTATTATTAAACTTTATCTATGACGTATATAAATATAAATTTCATCTATGCAAAAATCATGTTTGCAGGTTCATGAATGTATAGACAGGGGCGGAAAGGTATTAATTCCAGTATTTGCTCTTGGACGTGCACAAGAACTTTGCATATTATTAGAAACATATTGGGAACGAATGAATTTAAAAGTTCCTGTATATTTTGCTCTAGGTTTGACAGAAAAAGCTAATAATTACTATAAAATGTTTATTACTTGGACCAATCAAAAAATTAAGAAAACTTTTGTACAGAGAAATATGTTTGATTTCAAACACATAAAACCATTTGACAAAGCATATATCGATAATCCTGGAGCTATGGTAGTATTTGCTACCCCAGGTATGTTACATGCAGGACTATCTTTACAAATTTTCAAAAAGTGGGCTCCAAATGAAGCAAATATGGTTATCATGCCTGGATTCTGTGTCCAAGGCACTGTCGGTCATAAAGTTTTGAATGGTTCCAGAAGAATTGAATTTGAAAATCGACAAATCGTAGAAGTTAAAATGGCGGTAGAATACATGTCCTTCTCTGCACACGCGGATGCAAAAGGTATCATGCAATTGATACAATATTGTGAACCTAAAAATGTTATGTTGGTACATGGAGAATTTGCTAAAATGGAATTCCTTAAAGAAAAAATAAAACAAGAATTTGGAACCAATTGTTACAATCCTGCAAATGGGGAAACTTGCGTTATCACAACTATTTCCAAAGTACCAGTTGATGCTTCTTTAGCATTATTAAAAGCTGAAGCAAAAAGATATTCAGCTTTGCCGCCAGATCCTAAAAGGCGAAGGTTACTTCACAGTATTTTAATGTTACGAGAGGATGGAGCCTGTCTAGTGGATGCGGACGAGGTATTTATTACGTTTCATTTAATTAATATATATATAATCATAAGTGTTCTTTTTTTAAGGTGACAAAAGCGGCAGGTATAACGAAACATGTAGTACGTTTTACATCTACTGTTCAAGTTAGGGATCCTGGTCCAGCACATTCAACAACCTTAAAATTATTGCAACCATTGAAAGAAAGATTATCAGGTTGGACCGTTCAACTAACAGATGGATCAATATCTGTTGAATCTGTTTTAGTAAAAGTAGAAGGTGATGAAGATGATCAAAAAAGTGTGTATGTATCATGGACAAATCAAGATGAAGATTTAGGTAGTTACATTTTAGGATTTTTACAAACTATGTTGAATTAAGTACTTAACTGTTAAACATTAAACCTCAAAATATGCTTATAACCTGTGATACTGATGCAGTGAATACATATTATTTTTATAATAACAAGAAAGTCAGTAACTAATAAAAAAAAATCACAAACCTAATATACTAAACAATATTAACTTGTCTTCACTCACGTACAAGTTACACAAAAATAAATTGTAAATTTTTTTAAAAATGTATATATACAATAAAATGATAATACATACGTAATTTTAATGTTATTATTGCTATATACATGTTTAATGATCCTTTTGGACCGATTTTAATTCTTCACAGTAAAAAAATAAGTACACTGCAATAATATTTAAAACATTTTTATTTTGATTTATAGTAAGGAAACATATATGTATAGGTATATCCCTTGCATTCTTCGTAAGTAATATTGCTTATATAACACCTGATATTTTATATGTACCCGTTTTGTAAAACTGTCTTTTTAGGAATTACACTATAAAAGAAAAAGAAACTAAAATAAACCATAAATACTTGTAATTATTATGTCTAATAAAAAACCTTTATTTTTTTTTGTTTTAATTTTCGGATTAAAGTGTGATTAAATAACTTACATAATTTGCTACAATTACAAATTATTGATTAAACTTATATATTATCTAACGTCAAATAAAACAATAAACTTTCTATTAACTGTATGTAATAATCCAAATGTAAAACATAAGTACAGTATTCAGCATAATATTTTTGCAAAATAAACGATATAATTATACTTCACGAAACAATATATCTAGTACACTATAAATTAGAGTATTGTTACTTTCTTCAACATTCTGTAACATAACACTGTAATAAAAATTATAATTCTTTTATAAAATAAACTAACATAAAAACTTTAATAAACGCTCTTTTAAATGCCCCAATTGTATTTAAATTACTCTATCTTATGATTCCAATTTCGTATATAAAAATCATTTAAACCATCATTTTATTAATATAGCTTATTTACTTTATTATATTTTTGTGTTCAAATGTGCTCCTGAACAAATTTTTTACATTTTCTATAAGTTGTGCATGATTAAGTCTTTTTCTTGATCTTGTAAAATCGATTTGTTCGTCAATTTAAAGTTGCTCCTGCTAGCAGTCTTGAACACACTATTACTTTTTATACATGTGATCACGTGAACACGATCATTTATTGCACATTAATTCATTAACGATTTCAGCTTTGTATACAAATGCTTTAACAATATGAAAATTATCTAAAACTCTGGTGTCTGCTATTTCATTAAGAAAAAAAAAACAAAGGACACTAAAAGTACCTGTTTTATCATTCGTGATTTAAAGTATCGTGCGTTTCATTAAGCGTAACATACGTAAATTTTACTCTATAAATGATATATAATAAATTTCAGATAAAGCGCTACGAAGACTATAGAAACTTATTCATGATTTGTATAACAAAAATAATATTAAAACAATATTGTTCGTAATGTAATTTACAATACACAGTTGCAGCAATTTTTAAATTATTGTAGTTCTTTGTGTTCATCACTTTGTGCAATTACGACAAACACCAGGTTCATTATTTCTTAGTGTCTAGCTACAGAAGTTTCATTATTTATATTTCTTTCCACATAATAAAATATGATACTCTTTTTATACGAAACATAACATTTCATCAGAATATTAGTCTTTTCGATAGCAAAGTTTACCATGTTGATCTATAGTGTTGGAGTATGTGTGATTTTACTTCTATTTCCATAATCAACTGTCTGATTTTGCACTGTATTAACGCAGCTTGCTCTTTGAAGTTATTTTTTTCCTGAACCACCCTGGAAAAAGATGAAACGAATTTACTATTGCACTTAATGTCTGAAAGAGGCTATATAAATAAAATGTAGTCAAGTTCTTTAACAAATATTCCACCAGATACAAAATTAAATAATTAATTCTTTCAATAAATTAATTATAAAATACGACTTTAATGATTTATATAATCCTTTCATTTTATTAAAGAAACCTAGATTTGAACGTATCTGTTGGAAAAAGTAGTATATTGAACTGATTTTTTGCGTGCTAATTTATACTAATTAGTACATTAACGAATATAGCTTTTATTAAATACATTTCTCTTAAAAATAAATTATGAACATAATGAGGACAAATACATAAACTAATATTATAATGTTAGTATCATTTGGAACAAAATCTATCACCAAACATAAAGCAATATTAAAAATAATTCTATGTTAGTTACAAATAATTCTTACATATAAGGGTCACATAAATACATATATATTACTGCAAGCCAAAAACATAAAAATGAAATGAAAAGTGCATTAAATCAATAATATTCATGCTGTTAGAATTAAGAAAAATCTTTCTACTTAACATAAACATAATTGCAGTCAATTACTCTTACTTAGCTATCTCTTTCCATGAATGTAAATCACAGAACATAAATCCAACAGCATAAATTTAATGATATAACAAAGCGAAATAAAATATAATTTGTTATAGAAGCATATTTCATATTAATATTATGGCTGCTAAAACGTATGTTAAGTTATATTCAACAATAAGTATATATGTAATCTGTAAAAAAAAGTTAATTAAAACAATAAGAGCAAAAGCTACACAAATTTATTAAAAAAATAATGATATTATTGTGAGAAATTATTAATGATTTAAATTAACAAAAAAATTGTGTAATCATTTTAATAGAGCAAACATAAAACTTTTTCATAGTGTGCCCTTTACCCCAGTGTTTGTGTTTTTAAAATTTAATCCATATGTAGCTATGCATACATCTTTGTACCCATCATCTTCACATAGCTCCTTTCCACGCTGGCAATGTTATATATTTTGTTCTTCTTTGTCAAACTGTTTCTATAACTATACAGAGAATATTGTGTGTTTCTATAAGTGAATAATGATTAAATGAATAACAAAATTATTGGCTTCCTTACTATTTATTATGTAATAGACGTCATTTGAAGTTAAGCTGCAACTAATATATTCCTGTACCTTTATGCGGATAAAATAATACATTAGTGCAGAGATTCCCAAAGTGTGGGTCGCAAGTTAATTTTAGTGGTCTGTGTTAAATATTAAAGTAAAAACAATTTTAGGGGAGTAAAAATTTACACTGTTGTAATATGGAATTTTGAAATGTTGGAACATTAGGACTTGGAATTTTTTAACTTTTTTCTTTAGGACATTAGGACTCTGAGACTCTGGAATTTGGAAAATAATGTATTACAAGTGACTTGGTCATGAAAAATTGCCATTTTTAAAGGTGGGTCTTGGCCCAGTAAATTTTGGGAAGCCCTGCTTTAGTGTAACTGAGAATGAAACTATATAAAACTGATTTCCCTTATGTGCTGGGACAATCAAAATGCATTATGATAATCAAATAAAGCTAGCATGATCTAAACATTGTGCAACATTTCTGGGGACACACACATTGTAACAGCTTATAACTTAAAACAACTTACAATCAAAAATTGATAAACATTTTTGAAAAGTTGAGGAACTTCTTAAATAAAATATATGCATGTGCAAAAAAGAGACCTCTATAATTTATGTATAAATTTGTATAATCTTCATAATTTAAATGAATTCGTTACTAACTTTTAACATTTATATGTTTGAAATATTTTGAAATTATCAATAGGTCAGAAATATAATTTTTTTAATACTAAACTATTATTGTTCACTTCTGAGTAATTTTAACACTATTTATTTCTTTTTCTACAATTTTCAGTAACTGTTCAAAAAATGATACTAGTTGTAAGCAAATAATAAAATAGTGCTTATTAAAATAAGAATGTAACATTTTAATACTACAAAAAATAATGTGTGCAACGTAAATTAATATTTTAAAATAAACCATTGTATTAAAACCTGGCATAAACTGCTAATAGCAGTCTACCATTAACCCTTTCAAAAGAAGAAAAGTTCCAGAATCTCATATCTTGTTTTGCATACCTGCGAATCTGCGCCCTTTTGCCATGGGTTTCTTAGTGGACTGTCGGAACAATCAAAATAACAAAATTGTTATTCATCGTTATAACATAACAGTTTGTACGGCAAAGTAAAGTTTCATATTAATCGTAGAATCATGACGAGCCACTTTCAGCTATTAATTTTAATAACAATTATATTCAACAAAACATTAAATATTCTTTTTCCTCTATAAAACAAACACTGGGACAAAGGGATAAATATGTTATTACAATTTGCACCGAATTTTTTTAAATAAAATTGTGTGAATTGAAAATTATTTTTTTAAGGAATAAAATTATTGATATAGAATTGCATGCTTCCTGCGATACATCCGCTATTCAAAAATTTTTCATTAAAAATAAACTAAAGTAACATAAGCTGTAAATAACATACTTTAGCAATGTCAATTGTAATTGATTAAACATATTAAACATTATAACTATTGTTCACTTTTTACTTTTTTATAAACTCTGTAAATGAACTTATGACATAAATAATATAAAATAGTGTAAAAATTTTGTAAGTATTTTTACGACAGATCTCTTTTTAATTTAAAGCCAGTATATACATACAAATATAAATTGTAGTTGAATGAACAGCCATAAACAGCCACAATAAATAATAATCGAAATATTCAACACAAGTCTACTATAAAATACTTTTTCAAAATATAAACTACTCAAATGATATTCTGTAATATTGCAACAAAATAGTAAAGTAGGACTCAGAATTATCACAAGGAATTGTTATTATTTTATACTCATGAATTATACATATTAGTAATATAGAAAAATGTCATTATTACTATCTGAATTTGTGTTATTTAAATTAGTGTTCTGAAAACAATATTTGATTAAAAAAAAAATTGCTTGTATTCACGGTATAGAATTTCAGAAATATATGAATTTACATATTTTTCTACATCAAAAATTAATATACAAAACAAATACCTCCTTATCCATAAATCAACTAACAAAGTGTAAAGATATACCTATTAATTAAAATAACACTCTTTGTAATACTGAGTCCAAATAAAAAATACCCCCTATTTTAATAAATAACTGAAATGCACCTATTTAATAATAGAGCCTGTAATTGTTCCTTTTTTTCACAATTTTGAAGTTTACCTTCCTTTTTTTCTTGTGCTTTTTATGCTGCTGGCTCATCAACGGATTCCAGCTAGGCTGTGTGTTGTGATCTGTCATATGACACGATTTGGAGGAGTATTTTGTAGTTAAGGGGCTGTTGTCAATTTCTTGTGGAGACTGAACCAAATTGATGGGCTTGATAATGGAACAATTTGTGAACTCTGTATTCTTGAAAAGAATATTTTCTAATACAGCTATCAAAGTTTGTGCTGCTAAGGGGTGCTGTTATTTTAGATACATTATTATTTTACTCTCCATGTATTCTAACAAGCAACGACAATTTACCAAATCTTTTATTTGCGAATTATGAAAAAATTTGCAAAATTGTCGTTGTAGAAGTGGTTAAAAGATCAAATGATACACAATAATTAAATTGCTCATATATATCCATTTGACAAAAATGTTATCTTTTTATATTTTATTAAAACAACTCACATATACTTCTTAGAGTACTTCAAAATAAAATTTCCTAACATTTAGAAAAGTGATAGAACTCAGAAAGTAATGACTAGTAACAATTAATAATTTATAAAATATTTATTCTAGCGGCTATTAAATGTTCTTCCTAAAACTAATCTCAATAATAGTAAAATATGCAACAATTAAATAGCGGCTTCAACGTAAAAATATTACTTTCCGAATTATCACTTTTCCAAATATAGAACTATCCGTCTATATTGTTTTTACATTTTAATTTATCTTTTACAGTTAGGCATTTAAATGTTATTTAATATTTGAGCTGATTAAGTGTAATCCTAAGTTAATTAATTATGGCACGTTTCATTTTCATGTAATACTTTTATATACCTAATTAATTCTCAAATATATATAATATATAAATTAGTTTCATTATTTCGAAATTATACACGTACTATTTAAGAATCTGATTAATACCTTTGAAATATATGATATTCATGAACTATACTTAGAATTATACTCACTTTAAATATTAAATAATGTTTGAATATTTTTGTAAAAAATAAATCAAAATATGAGAGCAATAATACCACACCTAAAATTACGTTTACTATAAAATTTGAAAACCAAGTAGTCATAAAATTTTTAAAGAAGACTCAGAGCCTTTCGACTATTAATATTAATAAAACAAAATATAACAACTGTAACCATGTGTATAATGTAATTATTATGCGTTCTCAAATAATTTATTCATTATATTACTTATATTACGTATTTAATAAATATAATTTTATATAGATAATACTGTGTAAAAGACAATGGACTAAGAAATTCATACAATATTTAATCACGTACGTTTTACACCCATCAAAGAAAGTATTCAATTAAAAAGTTTTTTTTTATACATATATAACAATATTTACTTTACTAAAATAGCTTTTACAAAATAATACCTATATATGAAATTTTTACCATATTATTAATACATTTAGTAAAGTACTAATAAAACGCATTGAATTTCTGTTAGTAAATTACTTGCACAAATTAATTATAATTAATACCTTAAGTCAAAATTTTGCAACGTTACGTAGCTTCTCACATTTTCGCATTATAGCTATAATTTTTTTAATAGAAGCTTAATAATCTTTTTATATAAAAGGCACTGGACAAAAATTAGTTAGAACACTTACAAAACATTAGAATCAGTGTATACTAACCTCAGAATTAGAACACTCGGAAGTTGGCGGCCCATTTAACACTGATTGTTCTGGATTACTACAATTTCCACGAACTTCGCTCTAAAATTAAAACAATTCAATATCGTTTATTTTTTTTAAATGTTATTCTATTCTAGATTGCTATTTTTATAATTATGTATATAGTAATGTTTATAATGTTGATGTGTATTTTGTACCTTAATTTGTGACATTTTTTGGTGAAGTTGTGTAACTACAGAACGTAACTTGTCTAATTCCGCGTCTACTGCTGCTCTTTTGTTACATTCTATTTGAAGTTCTTCCGATAATCGTGCCTTTTCCTATAATAAATACAACTTATAAATAAAACGTAAAATTTACCATATTTAACAAAATTTGTACTTTCTGTGTACCTCTTGAAGTTTTTCCAGTGCAGCTAAATCATGAGTATTTATTTCATTGGGAAATGATGTTGGTGCAGATCTATGCGCCAGTAATTGGGAATTGGTTTGTTCTTTAAGAGATTCTGCATCTTTTAACCTAGTTTCCAACTCTACTATTTTGGCTTGTAACTATATAAACAATCAATAAATTATTTATTTATGTTTCGAACATATTATGAGTTAAATTATGAAAATCATTTAAATTCACCTTTTCATGTGCATTTAATTTGTTCATGAGCTCGTTCAATTCAAGCCTAAGATTTGCGACTTCATTTTCCTTCTTTCGAAGCTGAGCCTCCCATCTTGCTTCTTCCGACTCCACATGACTTTGAAGTTTATAGAGCATACCTTCCTGTAAATATATTTTAAATAAATGAAACTTCAAACTGAATCTAAATTAAATAACTTCACAAGCAAGTATGAAACTTACTGTATCATCAATGATTTGTTTGTAATGTGATACCAAGCCTTGTAAATTTTTGTTCTGTTTTTCTAAGTCTGAATGCGTTTCAACTACATTCTTCTTTCTTAAATCTATTAAAACTGCATTTACTTTTTCTTCGAAAACTTTAAGCCATTGATCATATGACTTTTCAGATACTTTTACTTCTGGGAATATCCTCTGTAATAAAGTCTTTGTTAAATCTTCTTGTTCTATTTTCACCTTTTGTGCAGCTTCCTAAAAATAAAAATAGCAATTCTTAATCTTGATTAATATTCTATTTAAATAAGAAAAGATACAATGTAAGATGAAAATTTTAGTTTATTACATATTATATGTGAAAATAAAAAACAATTGCCGAACAATTAGAAATTTTGAAAAAGAGTTCTAAACAAATAAAATTAAAACTTACATCAAAGTTCTTTCCATTGCTAGTTTTAATACGCGATTCAGCAGCAGAAAGAGCTTCCATCACTTTCCAGTTTTTCATACGCAACTCCTGTTCCAACCATAAAAAAAGATCAGTATGATATAACTTGATATAAATATTTTAGTACGAATAAATGAAAAAAGATTAAGTTTTTAAAATTTTAATGGAAAGATTGGCAAAGTGATGGAAGCAGTAAAAGCTTATTGTCAAAATACATAGATGAAAAATATACTCTATATAACCATTTGATCACGGGTATGATTTGTAAATTTACGGGTAACTTTTCCTTTTGTTTCACATATATAACATATGTATTTAGTAAGTGCGTGGTATAACTTACATTATTTTTAGATCTCTGAGCTTCTAAATCACTACTCAAGCGAGCAGCGAGGCTGCGTTGATTGTTCACATCGCTTCGCAATGCATCAACCTGAGCAGTTAGTTGACTGAGTTCTGCCTCCTTATGCGTTAACTCTTTTCTTAATGCTTCTAACTGACTCTCCTTTTGGGCCAACCTTCAAGCATATGTTAAATTATAAAAATATTAAATTATATATTCATTATTTTATATAAGTATGTAGATACATACAAATTAGTTTGTTCTACAAGTTGTACATTCTTTTGAACGTTATCATCGATTCCATTTTCTCGGCCTTCTGCAGCTGGGCGTTCAGTCGTTGCTGCTAATTGAGAAGCCAATGATTCATTCTCTTCTTGCAGTTGTTTCAGTTGTTTTTGTAATTCAGTAACACTTGCCAACTGAAAAACCAATATATGTACTTCAAATAAAATGTTATTTGCAATTAATTTCAAAGATATAAAGTACCTGCATTGAAAGTTTATCATTCTCTTCTTGTAATCGCGTAATTTGTAACTGTGTTTCACTTAATTTTTTGTCATTACTCTGTAACCTGTTTATTTCAGCCTTTAACATTTTGATTTCGTTTGTTGCTTCATTTGCCACTCGAAGTTCTGCGCGGATTTTTTCTAATTCGACTTCCTTTTGTTTCAATTGCTCTTCCAACTTCTGCACATCACACTTATGAGTATTAGCTTCTTCTTGTACCTTCTTCAAATTTTCTACTACCTTTTCAAATTCAACCGTAACTGTATCCAGTTTCTTTTGTGTTGCATCTAATTGTGTCTCCAACTTTACTACATTTTCTGTTGACTGATTAAGCTCCACTCGTACATTATTAAGTTTCTCCTCAGATTTTTTCAACTCTTCTTCTTTATTTACCAGTGTCATTTTAAGAGCTGTAATTTCAGCTGCTTCAGATTTCGCTTCATTCATGGAAGCTGATAACTCAGATTTTAATTTCACTAACTCTGACTGAGCTTTATTCAACTCTGTTTTTAATGCTGAAACATCATTGGCTTCTGATTTTACAGTATTGAGTTCACTTTGCAATGAGTTTACTTGCTTTTGAAGCTCTTGTTCATGACGATGAGCATTCTTTAATCTATGATCTAAATCAGCATGAGCGCGATGTGATTCCTAAATGAATATTTTATATCTGAGTGACGCGTTTAAACACTTTTTAACACAAAATTTTATATCTTTATTTGTAACGTTTCTTACCTCAAGTTGTCTAGCAACATCCTGTAATCTATCTCCAGCTTCTTTAAAATGTTGTAACTGTCCTTCGGAATGCATTAATTGGCTTTGCATAAGTCCTAATTGTTGTTGTAGCATTTCTATTTCAGCTGTAGTGCTTTCACAAGTTTCTTGCAATTCACTTTGTAGATTTTGTACTTCCACGTGTTTCTGCGCTAATTGTGTCTTTAAAGAATTTTCATTTTCACGCATCTGTGCAAACTGAACTTCCATCTGTTTACGCTGTGCGATCAATTCTTGTTGCAGATGTCCTTGAGTTTGTCCCTGATCTTCTTGCATTTTATGAATGATTGCGGCATTTTCGTTTACTTTAGTTTGCAGCTGTTCAATCTGTCTAGTGAATCCTTGTTTTTCAGCGGCATGACTTTCCAAAATATGTTGCATACGCGTATGTAAAGTCTGAGTCTCTGTTACTTTTGCATTTAATGCTTCTTCCAGTTGTCTTACGCTAGCCGATAATCTAGATCTTTCAGAATTAAGTTCAGCTCGCAATTCTTTCAGTTTATTTTGAAACGCGATGTTTGCTTCATGCTCGTCTGCCAAAGCTTTTTCCTTTTCTGCCAATTGTTTCTTTAATTTAATAACCGGATCAGCACGGCCCTCTGTCCATTCTGAATGTTCTGGTGGATTGTCCATTTGTTTATTTAAAAGCTGATCAATAAGGATTTGTATTTCAGAACGACTGAGTTCAGCTTTTTGAACTAAAGGCATCAAAAGGGATACATTGACAGCATCTTTGTCTCCGCCTAAAATGAAAAGATATTACCAAAAATTATAGAATTTGATATGAATAAATAGGAAATAAAGATGATTTAATGAAATAATTCATAAAAAGTGTAAACATGCTACTGAAATATTCAAATGGTATAATATTTTTCCATTATATCTATCTGATGTTTTACTCTTTTATCAATTTATCATAATGTAACTACAAACTAATGCTAATAAAAACATGTTAAAAAAAAAATTAAACCTTTCTTAACAAATGTAACAAATGCATAATGTTATTCCTTATATGGGAATGACCTTGATAGTAACTGTATGGACAATGACCTGTAAAAAGAGAAGGGGAATTGACCCTACCTCAGCTGCATTCCAAAGCACTTTAGAAGAATCTGTTTTGCTTAAGGTAGATTCCTTGCAAAGTTTAAACATATTTAATAAATGTTGTTCTGTTTCTAATAATAAACTACACATTACATATTTATAAACTAATACAAAGTATTTATCTTGAGTTACTTTTTTGACAAATATCAATATTACAAACGAATAATTTCATTTCATACATATAACAGGTGCAATGGCTATAATGATATTAAACATTATTCTCAAGAAAGTAATAAAATTAAAGTTTGCTTTATTTAATATAAGTAAAAATTTACAACACATTAATAAAGAATTTTTATAAAAATAATATATGTATATACATATATCATGCATTTGAAATTAAAATAATAAAATTCAATTATATATTTAGATATTAATTAAAACAATAAATTAATCAGAAAGAAGGTAATTAATGTATTAACTTACCAATTTGTGCTAAGATGTCATTTTTCTTCTTTGACTTTTTAGATTCTTTAGGTGGAGGTTGAGTAGAAACTAAAGATTCTTTTACAATTTCTTTCACCTCTTTTACTGGTGTTTCTTTTTGTTCTTTGATATCTTTTGTTTCTTTTACAGAATCCTTGTTAATTGATGGTCCATTAACATTTGCATTAGTCTCTTTTTTTTCTTCTTTATTAACATTTTCATCCTTTTTTTTTGCAGAGTCCTTCACACTTTTCTTTGATTTGGTTGGAGTTTCCTTTGGTGATTTATTTGCAACTGGCTCAGACTGTCCAATTTGTTGTAAATTTTCTTTCTATTAAGAACAAAAGACATTGAAACAAATATATTAAGAATCATATTAAAATTTATTAGGATTGGAAAAATTAAATACACAAAAATTAATTTTGTACTAAATTATTTGTTAATAAAATTATATAAATAATGTGGGCACATATAAAACAAAAGAACGGTTGAAAATTTAAATAACTGCAATACACTAAAAACATTAACAAATAAGATACATAATGTCAGCGTAAAAATCAATATTTAAATTTATTTTTGTGGTAATGGGTTGGGTATATTAAAATTAGTTTGTAGATCAGACATACATAAATCTGAAAATGCATTAATCGTATTAAATAAGCACTAACACTTTTCAAATGTATAGTTTTTGTGTTATAAAAGCAGCAAGCTATGCAAAATAACGAAAAAGGAATGAAATGCATATGCGGTAAAATATTCTACCAAAAGCAATTCACTCACACTATGACTCCGTATGAGTTCGAGGTCGTCCTTTGGCTGAATGAGGTCAAAATGATTAGCCTCTGCCGAGAAGGGTTGTGAAGAACTTAATTCAGTCACAATAACCAATGGCTCATCTTTATTTACAAGAATTGGTTTTACCTTTTCAACCTTGCTTTTCTTCTTACTTCCTTTGCTACCCCCCTATGATTTCAATGTATATGTAAAATGTTTTCCATATATTAAAGAAATAAAAAATAATAAAGACAAACATCTTTCACTTCTATAGAGATACATATTATTTTACATTATATTAAAATGAACATTCAAAATGATTCAAATCTATTTAAATATATATTGACCTCAAATAGCAGTGTAAATTACAAATTTGTTTTATGGAAACTAATAGGTCATATTCATTACTTGACTTATATATTAGTTTACTTTTCACCTTAAAACTGTACTTATTTTGATTTCTTGACAAACATATATACCTGAAATTGATAAATCCATTAACAGTCTCAACTTCTTTTATATTTCAACAATTAAAAAGTATCTTACTTCTTCTCGACAATATAAATTATGTAAAAATTCCATATCTAATAATTTAATATTAATATTAACAATCTTAATAATATATAAAATATTTAAAATAAACATATTTTCTTTACTGTCTTCAAATTAAATTATGCTCTCTACACATCTCTTATTTTGATTAATTTAGTTAACGTAGCATTAAACCTAAGATAAGATCATAAATAATGTAATAATGTATGAAGCAGTTATTTATAGAAAGTAATCTTGAGGTCCTAGAACTGTTTATCAATGGCCAATAAAGAAAAAACACATTTGCTCGAGTTAATTTGTTTCATATCAGATCAGTATTTTTCGTTTTTTAATTTTATTTAAAGATTCACAAACCTATCTCATTCTCTTTAATTTATTAGATATGCTCGATATTTATTAAGGTTATATATGTATGAAACAAAATACTTCAATATATATTCATATACATATATATATATATATATATATATATATTTAAAATTATAATTACAACCAACTTACCAAGGCATAATTTCAACTACATTAAATAAATTTATAAAATATAAAATATTGCAAATAGAATCATATACTGCTAGGTAAAAATTTGATATTATACAAACATACTAAAAACTATACATATATTACTACAAAATTCATGAATAACAAATAAAAATCGTCTAATTACAAGATTTATCACTTTATAATTTTTGCCTTTTAGATTGTCTTTTCTTTTATAGAGTAATACTTGGCTATAAATATCCAATATATTTCATTAAAATAATGTCCATTTCAATATAATGTACATAAAATGTAATATACAAAATATTTCATAAAACTATCACAAAATTAAATAGGGAAAACATCGTCAATTAATTTTTACATTGATATAGGAGTGTGCAGTTAGTTTACTTAATTTATGTTTTTAATGATAACATTAAAATCAAAAACGTAACTAAGACAACACAAAGATGAGGATACAAAAACAGGAAAATACTTTTAGCTAAAAAAAAAAGATAAATAAATAAATAAGAAAACTACTTTGATATAAAAATTGTTACTTTGCACCACATAAAATTCGTGTATTAGTTTAGACAAAATAGTCTATTAAATATTTTGTAAAAAATAGTATTACACATTATTAAAGAGTTATACTAACATATTACAATTAGTCTTTATGAATTGTATAACACCCAGACTGAAATGTGATACTTCAAGAATAGAAAGACCTTAAATGACGTACAGGTGTAACATACAATATATGAGGATACCATATTTCATGCATGAGATGTATGAAAACACAAGAATAAAAAAGCATATATGTGTGTTCTCCCATTTATAAAGATGTAGTATGGTTATTCACATACAAAGTGTAACATGCAATAAGCATGTAAAGATAATAAAAATTAAGTTAGAACTAAATAATATAATATTTATTCAAAAATAATATAAATTACTATTTTGTTTTATAGAAGAAAAATTATTATTTTAATTAAGTTTGCCAATTTAGAATATAAAACAATTAATTCTTGCTTGAAATTAATTTTATAGTCATTTTTTATTATAAATCATAATGCCAATTAATGCTGATTACTTCATGTATCTTTTGAAGAAATTATGTATATTTATGAAAAGCAATATCTTTTAGAAGAATTATTTTTATAAAATGTGTCATAGAACATGTATTTAAAGAGTCTACTTACCCGTAGTAATGGTTCTAAAGGTAGTATTTGAGGATTTTCTTCAAACTGAACATGTTCTGGTTTCTCTTCTTTATCTTCTTTTTCCTCCTTTTCTTCTTTCTTCTCTTTTACTTTCTTCCCTGTCTTATTTTTATGTTTCTTCTCCTTATTTTTATCTTTCTTACCTAGAAATAATAATTATATATATATTGCAAATAATATAAATATTTCAGTATAGTTAAGTTATTTTAACAAAATTACTTATCAAAGTATGATAACCAAATATTTATATCATTCAAAAATGAAAAAAGGATCCACTGATAAAGGAGCACATGCCACATTTATGTCAACTTTTAATTCTTAGTATTATTAGTACCATGAAATAATGAACATATAAACCTATTTAGAAGCCAAAGTCCAAAGTTTGGCTATAAAAGTTCAGGAATGACAAATTCTGGCCACAGCTGTATAAAGAAAAAGGTTTCTTAGATTATCAACATGCTCCATACAATGTATTAAAACAAAGCCCTAAAAAAAATAGAATGCAGCATAAAATCCTATAAGAATGAAGTTCAATAATCATTATTTTATAATGATTTCTTTTATGAGTCTTTCATTTTGCAATGAAAATTGTTCATCAAGACCTAACAAAAAAATCTAATTTCCCTGTAAGTTTATAATATTGTGACATGTGTTCCTTTTCCATTTGTGCCTCTTAGTTATTTAATAGCTCCGAAGGAGTGCTCAACATAATATCTTTGCGCTAAAATTATATCATATTATTTTACTCACTGAATAAAAGATCATCAGGAAGTTTTCTCTGTTCTGCTATTGCTTCTTCATAAGACTTTTCCTTTATACCAAACATTGACACTAAAACAATAACTGCTGCGGAAATAACTACGACTGCTATGTAAACCAATCCTGTCTGAACATCCATTTTGCCTATTTCTATGGAAATAAAATTTGTATTACTTTTTAATCTTCATATTAGTAATATGAAAAAAGCTAATTTATTAAAATCAATAATTTGGTAACAAGCAAATTTGCTAAATATTTATCCACATAAAATTTATCTCATAAAACATTATACCATCTTTATTATAATACATTTATAACAAATTTAAATTAACCATAACATTTCACTATTTTTTTCAATGAAAATTATCAACATACTACATAGTATTACTTATCAATAATATAAATGCACATTCAAGAATACAGTATTAATCAACTTTTATAGATATAAAAAACTTTTCACAGAACATTAGTGTAAATTTTATTAAAGTGTACTTGCAAGACATAATAATACAGCATATAAAATGAACACAACAGATATATATGTAATATGTATATATACATATACATATATATGACACAAAGTGTTTTGCAAAACAGCAATTTCCCAAGTGAAAGTTTCGAGAAATGTTACAATGAAAATGACATATGGGTGACAAGCAGATCATCGACACAATCGCTGGAGATGAGTCAAATATTTCAACATTAAACCACGAATCGGTAGAACCGGCAAATTGATTTATATACTACTAACATTTTATTAAAACGATAAAACTCATAAACTTGCTGAATCTGCACTGCTCACCGAAAATCTTTTCTGTAAATTGCTTCCACTAAAGAATGCAAAACGAACAGGATACTGTGTTTGTCTATCGGGAATCACGACAAGATTCACACACGACGATTCTTCCCAAGAATTATGGCTGCCGGACATCCAAGCAAGTGTACGTGTTCAAAGCCACGCCTATCGAAACTCCTGTTTCCTGATTGGTGGCAATCATTGCCACGTATGCAAAATACTGTTCAAGCAACAATAAAATTCATCCAAAAATTTTATTAATTTTCACTGATAATTAATCACAGTGAACAGTTGACAATCTAATTTAATAATTCATCATTACTGATATACTACATAATAGGTATGAAAGGGTCATTATGTTTATGACACTGTGCCAATTTTACATACTAAAGACAAGTCGGCCAACTTAGGGAAAACAAAGCTTTGTTAGCTGCTGGACAATCTGTAGCAGTGTTGGGCAAACCTGGACAGGTCATATGCCCTTCAAGAGCACTGGCGTGCACGTCTATTAGCGAAGTTTTATGCAGCGCCTAAAACTTATGAAAAGTCTAGAAAAACTAGGGAAAGTTTAAAAAGGGCGTACGAAAACCCTAAGAAAGAAAGTTTGGGAAGAACATACAGGATGGACTAGAGGAATTCTAGAGAGTCCTAGTTCTCCCGCTTCTGACAATCAGAAAAATACAGCGCCTACAAGCTACCACCCACCACTGTTTAGTACAACATAATCTATCTACCGTTTAATATAAACTTTAATGAAACATTATTAATAAATAAAACAGAAATAAAATATATTTAACGATTCAGTTTTATTATAGTTTATAGTCGACTTTTTAACATATAGAAAAATATATTTTTATCCCATAATTTTATCAAAGTGTATAATATTAATTATAGTAGATTTAATTAAATTTTATTAAAGTACCTACTTGTTATTCCAAAAAACAATGTAAAAATCATAAATTTAATATTAATTATATTTTAACAAATAGATATTTAATGCTCTCTATACAATTTTAATTTTTATTTTCATATAACATTTCTTAACAAACTGTATTATGCGTTATATACTTTTTATATATAAACTAATAGTAAGAAGACTGAAAACGCATGATACACTAAGGAATAATTGGCATAAAATGAATATTTAAAAATTTGAATGAATATGCCATGATCTTTGTTGCTTTTAAGATTATAAAAGCATTGATAATATTTGAAATTATTATTTATGAAACTTCTGACTTTTTGCATAAAAGTTATTCCATTCACTATTATCCATGAATATTATTGTACTGCAAATTGATAAATATACGCACTGTAAAGTATTATTTATCATTCAGAAGTTTACTCCAAAACAATGCATCGATATCCTTTTTTTTACATTAAAAAGAATTTCATTATTACTTTGGGAATGTTCATGCAACCGCTCGTGCTTCGGGCAAAAAGCTTTCCCAAAATTTAATAAGTTGATTTTGATACTGTAACATGGATTCCAAATATTCTGTTAACTGTTTCTTAAAGTCTTCCACTCTTACTAATTCAAATCGCTCAACTTCCTTTTTTATCATTTTTGAAATGTTATCAAATTCTTCTTGTCCTCTATCAACCTTTGCTTCCCACTCTATAACTTCAGTAGCTGCTTGACTTGTTTTATCTGTTCTACCAGATTGTTCCATTCTTGCTTTCTGTTCTCGTTTTTTATTTAACATCACCTGAGCATGTTGCCAATTTTGAAAGACTTTTACTCTTTCGTGAAATACATCCTAAATAAAATATTATATTTTTAATAACAATATAAATTAATGAAATAAAAATATATATCCAAATTTGAATATAAATACTAACCTTTATTGCTCCAATAAGTGCTACATAATCTCTTAACATTTCACCAAACTGATATAGATCACTATTGCTTTGTGCTCTTCTAATTACTTCTACTTTCTCTAAAGTCTCAGCCAATTGAGCGAGCGCCCTTCCCAATGATGCTCCTGGTTCACCATGACCAAGAACAGCAATGGATCTTGCAGTTGCACCAGTACACGTAGCTAATTCTCTTCTTTGATTAGTTAATGTGTCAACGGCAGAATGCAATGCACGCAACTGAACATCAAGAGAGTCAATTTGTGATGTTTTTTCTTCAAACCACTGAAACACAAAAAAATTAAAAATATTACATATAGATTTAAACTATTAACTTTTCATAACTTTGCAATTTAATTTTACTTTATCAGTTTCATCCATTTTGTATGTAATTTTATTAACAGTTTCCCCAACTTTGCTGAAGAGTCTCATTACTCCTTTACCACTAAGCGCAGATGTATTAGTAGCTTTTGGTAGTTCCATATCTATTTAAAAAATATATAGTTTCATTAATATAATTAAAGTTGTATTAAGATGAATCTTTTGTTTTACGCTAAAACATACCTGCTTCTAAAAATTCCCTAAAATCAGGATCAACACTAAGCACAGGATGAGCTCCAGTTCTGTTTAAATATCTTTCAAGAGCTGCTCTACGTCTTTCAATAAATTCTGTAGAACTAGAATTCTGTTCCTGGCTCTTATCGCCTGACATTTTAATTTTAGTTGTTCCTAATTACATAATTGTTTTAGTTGTTTTATTGATCAACATTGAAACTAATAACAAATTTAAAATATTTATATTAATACCAATAACACTCTTTTCTGGAGCAGGTGGAATTATTCTGCCATTTCTAAGATATTTATCTGTTAATTTATCATGAAGGCCAAGAAAGTCACTGAAGCGTCTAATAACGCTAAAGTTTCTCTTTCTAAATATTGGCATATTTGTTTTTGTTTCAACTCTATAGGCAACATAAGCACCCATACCATCTCCTATTTTCTGAGGAGAAGTTACAGTGATTTTTAGAAAAACATCAGATGAATCTGTTGGTACCTAAAAAGTATGATATTATATATTTTATGTTTTTCTCTTAAAATTATTAATATTTAACAATTTTAAATATATCATACCACATCGACTGATTGAGTTTGCATAGCATTTGTCGATAGTACATCTGTGTTATCATTTATGGGAACATCATGAAGATCACCTATGTCGCTACTCATTGGTCCTAATGGTGAACTTAACGGTCCTGGTGCAGGACTCGATACAGATGAAAATGAATTTTCTTCAGGTGCATCTCGTAATGTTAACTTTGGTAATTCTGCTTGAATCGTTGATACTCCATTATAAGGAGAAGAATCTTCAAGTTGATTTTGATCCTAAATTTATCACAAAGAACATTAAAAAAAAAGAAAACACAAAAGTGCATCAATATATGAACACTTTTGTATCTAGATCAAGGGTATATTCTTAGTATTTAATAGACATAATATCATGTACATTACACAGTCATAGAGCCAAAGAATATTATAGGATATTAATATTATAAAAAACACCTATTCATTTAAAATGTATCAGAACAAAAAAATATTAAAAATCCATTGTATTCTGTTGGCTCTGATCAAAATATGGACTTAATATCTTTTTTACACTGTTAGATTAAAAACCAAGCGGTTCAAAATAAAATAATTTTTACCGACGAAAAGAATGAAAAACTTAATATGGGAAACATGTGAAATGTCATTTTTTTAAAATAGTGAACTTGATACACTCTGGCTTCGAGATCCTGTTATCTGATAATAATATAAGTACCTGCACTGCTGACGCAAAGATATCTTCATCATCGTCATCTAAATCATCAACTTTTGTTTCATTCGTGTCAAACAGCGGTGGAGATTCTTTAATATCAGCCATCTTAGCGGTTCTGTCAATCTACTGAGAAATGCACTGGGATCGGCCCCCTAAATGATGTATGCCAACGTCAATCGTTATCTACGATTATCGTATTTCTTATAGTGTCTGTAGTTGTATGTTATAAACTTTTCAATAAAACCGGTTTATACATTCCGTATATTAAATGCAGAACTCCCACAACCTATAAGATTGTATATCACAAATACATCAAATTGACAATCATGCTATTAAAGGCGCTCACTGATGAAGTTAGTTAGACGTGGTCGTGGTTGGATGAAAAAAATAATTGTATATTCCAAGTGCTATTGTATATTCCCAGTGCTATACCGTTTACAGTGAATTGTTATCATCTAATAACGAGTTTGTAACGGTACAGTAATAAGCACGATAAGTTTCCCTAGGAAAAATGGCAACGTAGGAGAAAGAATCCCTATCATTCGTTTATTTTTGGTTGATAAATTTTTTAAATTTACAAATATTCAAATTTAGACACTTCCAAAGTTACATGTTTTTACATTTTTTTTACAAATAAGTCGATTTTAACGTTATTCATTTATGATAAGGTTGAGAACCGCTGTCCTAGAAAATCACTTCTCTCGATTGGTAAATTTTCATTCACCGGGTATATGACTGACAAAGTGATTTGGATATGAACTTTCATACAACAAATATATAATTTATTAAACGTAGATTATATTTGTCAGCAAATTATAATTACTTTCGTATTTTACATTTTTATATCTAAAAATAATGTGCAATTTTAAATTTTGTCAAATAGTTTCATAAAGCAGTACAGTGGAAGAAATATATAAATGTGTAATATTTAGAATAATTTTATGTAATTTTTTAATAATTGTGAAAAATGAATCAAATGTCTAGAGAAGAAATTAATATTAGACGTCTTCTAACAAGGTGCGAATTAATGGCAAAAGATGATCCTCATAAAGATTGGAAACTTGAAAAGGTACATTTTGACATATGTTTTTATATTATAAGTAAATTTTTCAATTAAAATAATTTATTTAAAATAAACATATTAATTGTTTCAGTACATATTTGCTTTGGATGATATGATAAAAGAGTTACAAACAATACCAAGGTAAAACATAGTTATAAATACAACTGCGGTTTATAACATATTGTAATAATCAATTATAATGTAAAATGTTCTAAATTATCACTTGTAGCAAACCGTGCAAAGATACTATGATGAGCTATGTTAAACGAATAGATTTTCTAAAAGGATTAATAAATACAACAAAACTTACAAACCCAGTAGATAGAGTAGCAGCAGTACAAATGCTATCAAAAAATTCTGCAACATTCAATGATACAATAGGTCCAAATATAACAACTCAAATACATCAGAAAACTTCAGCAAAATATAATCTAGAATTAAGAGCAGAATTATTCCATACTGATAAAGGTAAATAAACATTTTTTTAGCTTATATAATTATATAGCTCCAACAATAATTTAGTTTGTTATAGGAACATTAGAGGATGGCGTAAGACAAAGATTATCCACAAATATGCAAGATGATGATTTGGATGCGCTTTTAAAATACAATAGAAACATTCAAGAGAAAATTGCTGAAAATATGCTTTCTATGACCAGTAGCATGAAAGAGCATGCTTTAGCGGCAAACGCCATAATAAAGAAAGATATTAGTTTACTTGAAAGGTCTGACAAATTAACTGATGTTAATACAGCTAAATTAAAAACAGAATCATTGAAACTTCAAGAACATACAACATCATACTGGCGATGCTGGATGTGGGTAATGATAGCGTTTGTTTTAGTTGTATTTTTCAGTAAGTATCGTTATAAAAAAATGAAATAATCATATTACTTATTAATTTTATAATTTATTATTTTCTTCAAAATATATCTAATGTACTTATATAGGACATTCTAAATTTATTTCATATACAAAATTATTTGTATTTTTCTATTTTACAGATATGGTATTATTTATGAAAGTTGCCAGAAAAAGAATTTAAATTTTATGTATATATGTATGAATTTATGTTTTATAAAATCATACTTGGAATAGATAAAGTATGGGTTGTGAGGACATTCACGTATGTGCATGAATGTGAATTGCTTTTATAATTCACATAGAGTCATCATTATTGTAATTGTCAGTACTGTATGGCTAGCATTATGAATGTGCCTATGACAGCACCCGCACCACCTAAAACTACTTGGAAACCTGGTAAATCATAAAACAAAACCAATATGGTTAGATTATTTGTGATTGTTGTAATTATTTTATATAAAATAGTGTATAATTTGTTTGTATTGAAAGAAGAAAAATATGTGTATTGTTCACTGAAATTAATAGGAAATATATCGAATTTGTGCATATTAATAAAAATATTACATCCCAATTTGTACAGTCCAGTGTAAAGGTTATTATCATGTATCTTAACAGTTTTAAAAATAACCCAATAAAAATTTACTTATATTACTAATAATGAAAGTGAATGTGATATTTGTGAATCTCACATCTTCCTTTTTTACTTATTACATCTAACTGTTATGCATTAATTTTCTATATTTAATTTGTTATCTGTTTTTAAGGTAAAGTTAAAGTTGTACGGGCATTGTATAAATATATAGCACAGCGTGTAAGCATGTTCATATATTAATAATATAGTTTAAAAAATGTATATTATCATTATATTAGTGCATACATATATGTAGATATCACATTTTATAGGCAGATGAACTATCCTTTGAAGAAGGTGATCTCCTGTACGTTTATGATAAAGATGTAGAACCAAATTGGTGGAGAGCAAAATGTGGAACTCAGGAGGGTCTTGTACCTGCTAATTATGGTTCGTATAATTTTATATGTGCAATCCATTTTTATTGTTTAATGCTTTTGTAAACAAATTAAAAAGAATAATATGATTTATTTGTAGTTGAAGAACAAACTGAAGAAATTGAATTGCCATTGCATGATGCTGCAAGACGGGGAAATCTTTCATTATTAAAAGAATATATAAAACAAGGAGTTTCAGGTACAGGTTTAGATGCAATGGGTAATACTTCACTTTACTGGGCTGCACGTGCTGGTCATTTGGATTGTGTAAAAGAGCTTTTAAATTTACCAAATTCTGTAGTTAATGCTAAAGTAAGTACAATAATTCTTAGTATCATTATTTTTTATCATAAGTTTTTGTTTTATATATGTTTTTTATTACAGAATAAAATAGGAGAAACACCATTACATGCAGCAGCAAGTCGTGGACATATAGATACTGTTAATTTATTACTAGAATATGGTGCAGATCCAACGATAAAAAATAATGACGGTTTAATACCTGAACAATTATCTTCTGATTTGTCAATTAAAAATGCAATACAATTAAGTCAACGTCACTCTAATAAAATACATGGATACACAGATGATGACTATAATGATGACAGTGACTAAAATTAACGAATTAATATATCATTTATATATATTTTATACAGGGTATTAAAAAAACTTGTGACCAAATATCAGGATCACGATAATACATTATATACATTATTACTATAAAAAATATAAAAATTTTTGTTATGTTTTACTAATGTTTTCTAATAAAAGAAATTCATTCATTCTAATAAAAAACTTTATATACCTTATACAAATTACCACTAAAACTCTGAAAATAATGAAATTTTAACATAATTATCATACTGAATAATAATTTATTTTAAATTAATAATCAATGTAAAAATATATTTCAATACTATTGGTATGTTACATTTCTTTTCAGAATTATTATTAAAATTATTATTCATATTCGTATTTTAACAATTGAAGCAATAAGTTGAAATTTACGTAATTGTATTTTTCAACTTCAAGTACGAGTATTAAATTCAATTCTTAATAGGTATCATAAGTTATAATAAACATTAAATTTGGTTTAAATACAAGTAACAAAGTAATTTTCAAATCAAATGTTATAAATCCATCACTGTACGTTCTTGCATTACCTTCCAACAACTGCTATTGAAGTGAAGCATTTACTTTTATTTTTACATTTTTTTGCTAAACCATCTATTAAAATCCAGCCTCAATAATAACTGAGCTAAATGTTCTCCACTTGGTTGTGCACGTACTCTATTTAATGTTTTAGTTAGCCATCCCATTAAACTCTCTAGAGTATCAGATAATGTTTTAAGCTCTTGTTTTTCTGTCAAAAGTAAACTACCTACTTCCCACATTGATGCTTGCAAGATAAAATCGTCACAGAGTCGTAGTAAAAGTTTGATTAATTTATTTACCTATTAAAAATATTTATAATTTAGTTTTATCAAACATAACCATATAAATTTGTAATAAAAAAGTAACATACAGGATTTTTTCTTTCTGTAGAATTTCCTAATAAAAATGTTTGTGACATAACATTAGCCAGAAAAATAGAATGTGCTTTCTGTACATCTTCAAAATTTCGAGTATTCTTCATATTTATCTCCATTATCGTATACTGACTTTCTATTACATCTACTTGTAAATAATATTGTAAATTATCAATAATAAAAATTAAATTGTTTCTTAACTGAATCACACCAATATCACTGAAAGAAAAATGGATCATTAATTATTAACATTAGTTTTCTTATAAGCAAAATGTTACTTATATCTTACATGTTTTTACAATACATGTGTTCACTCCAGAGATTCCATAAATCAATTTGTGTCTTTTTAACTCTTAGCAAAAATCGAAATAATGTATTATAATCATTTAAAGATGATGGATTAAATAATAAGTGCAATGGCCACACGACTTTGTACTTTAAAATAATCATACCCCATCCACGTCTTTCTACAATCGTTTAATAAATAATAATGATTAATTGTTAATAGTATTTTGTATAATAGTATAATCGCGATAAAAGGCCTTACCAATAGGATCTTCACGCTCCTTCTCAGTAAATTCTGTACTTTCTACTTCATCATCATCGTTCTCTTCTGACGGAACCGGTACTATAAAATTAAAGCTATCCATAGCATTTTCATCGTTTAAATGCATCTTTCTTAACGCTATTTGAAAAGCTAGATTGATATCTCTAGATGTGTGATTTGTGGGTGGCTTATTTAATAAATGTGCAGTGAGTCTAATAAATTCAAGAAATAAATCGCCCCTTCCTATAAGAAAGAAGTCTTTCACTAGTTTAAGTTGTTGCACAAGCTGTGCTTCTTCAACAGCAACTCGCCACAAAAGTTCTGTAATACATTGCTTTAATTCATCGATTGTATGTTCAAATTCAATAATATTAAAAATAGACTTCTTCTGAAGATTTTGCAATTTAAGAAAATATTCATATTCCTTATCTCCCCATATAGGGTTCTCTATTTGATCAACTGTTGAAAAGTCTGTAAATAAATAGAAAATATTAAAAATTATATTTCATAAACTTTTTGTATATTGATTACCTTTCTTTTGCCTTGGATCATTTCCAAACATTATAATAGTTTGACCAATGGTCAAAATTTTAGTTGCTAAAGACGGTCTAATATAAGAAGGAAGCATGTCTATTTGAATATCATAATTCCACATATCTGCATTAAATTTTGCGTTCATTGATTCCATACAATTACTTTTATTATCTACTAGTATTAAACTACTTTGATTCTCTGATACTTTTTGAATGAAAAACTCATTGTACATATCCTCTAAATGACCATATAAAAGCCAACTTGTTAAGTGTTTATAAAAAACAACATGTACACAATAAGCCATCCTAATAAAAGTAAAATAATTAAACATGAATAAAAATAAGATCAGTTAATATTGAAGAATACATACTTTTCTAAAGCTAATTTTACTTCAGGAATGCCAGTATGCATATTCTGATGCAAACATTGTAGCAGTTTACAACCATGTGTTTTTTGTGTACGAATCTAAAATAATATGGAAATATAAATTTTTTTCAATTATACAGCATACATCACAATATATTGTTATGTACATAATATGAATAATATTTATTTACCTCTTGTATGATAGAATTTAAAACAGAAAATAGACATACATATTTTTGAACACGACAAAGAATTAATGACAATGGAGTATAACTGTCATGAAGAACTACATTTTCTAAATCAACAATATCATCACGAAATGGTTCTAAAGCATGATCCATTCCTTCGCAAAGAGCTTGTAAATATAAGCCATGAGGCACATTTTTTAGTTCTATAACAAAAAGTAGATAAAAATAAATTAAAATTACAATATATAATGATTAAATACAATGACTACAACCGACAAATTCAATAAAAAGTTTTCATACCCTCGCTGGATTTTGAAATATCTATTGCAGTACATCCTTGAATGAAGTTCCTGATAATATTACATTGTTCAACTATATCCAATATTTTTTTAAGTAACACTCGTTCTCCAGGATGTAAGTATTTTTCAAGATCTATAGTCTAAAAAGAATATACTAAATGTACAGAAATATAGAGACAATAATAATGTACTTATAACTTTAATCTTACACTGTTTTCTAATATTTGAAAAGCATTAGTTGAACATCCCCATAATGATAACAGTACTTCGTGCAACATGGTACAAGTATTTTTTAATTTAAACAAAAATTACTCTTCCACCTTAGAATATATTAAATTATAAAAGGAGCAATACATAGAATGCAACCTAAATAACCTGAAAATGTTTAAATCTTTACATACAGTTTGTTTCTTCTTACAAATAAAATGAATAGAAAAGCGTTAATCTTATTATATATAAAGAAATTCATACTTTTCTCCCTGATCATTTTTTACATTTGTTAAATATTTCATTTCATTTTACATATTTCAAGTACACATTTTGTGACACGCTTTTATTTGGTATTTACTCTGCATATATATACAGATATGAATTTCATACACATATCCACGAAAACAATAACTTAAAGTCCATCTTTCATGTAAGCTGTTTTTGTTGGAGAACGTGTCTTTATTGGTTCATATGACAAAAATTGATTTAATCTTTGATAGAATTAAAAGTGTACATGTTGACAAACGTCATTCATGAAGTAAAATCATGCAAATACATTCTAGATTTGTGGTGAAATCCTTCAGTATTCAATAGTGTTGTGAAATAAACGGTTGAGGTTAATGAATTTATTTTAGTTTTATATAAATGACATCTAAAATACTCTAAGAAAATTGTAATATGTTATGCATTGTTTACGTTAAAAAAGTTTTTTTTAATTAATAAAAATAATTTGTACTTATCTATTATCTTGATTCTGAGGTTTAACCTCAAATAAATATCCCATTAAAATAATGTGTAAGTATAATATTAAGTTCAATATATTTTTGAAAGTAAAATGATAATTTGGAAATTTGTTAATATAAAAGATGTTAATAAAAATTTTTATTTGAATAATAAACATTTCAGCTTTACCATTATGGATACAATAAGGAATACATTAATATGTCGTTTATGTGGTGTTAATATTGTAGAAGGAAAATGTAAAAACATTTTCGAAGGATCAACTAATTTGGTACAGAAGATAAAAGAAACATTACCAATTTCAGTACGTTAATATACTTCAATATAAAATATTTACTTATGGCCTCATAAAATTACTAAATTTAATTCAATATTGATTGATATATTAAAAGATTTTTAAGTTTTAATTATTTTGAATGACTGTTACAGATATCTATAGATGATAATGGTTCAAAACATCTATGCTTGCCATGTTATGACAAAATTATTCTTTATTATAAATTTACCCAAGAAGTATTAGAATATTCCAAAAAATTAGAGAACGCGTCAGAAATAAAGTCTTTTTTTGATTTATCCAAAGAAATAACAGACTTTTCAAAAATTCATAGTGATGCTGTATATACATGTCCAAATTGCAATGTAGGTTTAATGATTTTATTAGTTAGTAATTCACAAGGCTGTGATTATACCTTTCAAATCTCATTAGCTATGGTAAATCATTCTGAGAAGAAACATGTTATACAAGAGAAAAATATTGAGATACATAAAAACTTAATACATGCCAATAATACTAAGAACAATATATATTCAAAACATGAAAATAAAACAACTTCTGAAAGTGTTGAAAATGTTCCTAATTTAATAAGTCTTACGTTACCTGTATTGCAACAAGAAGAAAATATAAATTATATCAATGTATTATCCAATAAAGAAAATACAGAAACTGAAGAGTGGAAAAAGCAGAAAAAAAAATTTAAAGAATCTAATTGTCACAACCATTCTATTCATTCATCAAATGTATCCTACACGTCTAATGAGAACCTACTGAACTGTGATTATGATTCTGCAGATCAATTAGTAAAAGTTGAGAATGAAAGTGATAATGCTTATTGGTTTGATAGTGAGACTGACTGTAAAAGTGAAAAAGATGTATATATGACTGAATCACAAGATATTATATTAAAGAAAGATAATGCACAAGAAGAAGATGATTCGTATAAGTCTTGTTTAAAATATGAATGCAAATTATGTGGAGCACGTTATCTTTCACATTTAAAATACGAATTTCATATGGAAAGACATAAGTTAGGTAAAATGTGTAAATATGAATGTACAGTATGTGATAAAGAAACAACTAGTGAAAATTTATTATGGGATCATTATTTTCACACCCATAAAAGTTTACAACGTTATGTTTGCTTAGAATGCGGAAAATTATTTACTAAACGATCTAGATTGAACTGTCATCAAAAGAATTATAAACACTCTGGTATAAAACAAATACAAGTCGATACCAGTAAAGATACTACTGGTGAAGATTTTATACAAAAGGTAATAGCAACAACAAACCAAGAAAAAGTTTCTGTAAACTGTAATCTCTGTGGTAAATTAATTTCAGACCTAGATCCAGATGCTATTAATGATTTAGTTACATGTATTGATTGTGAAGATTCTACACTTTCTTTAATGGTAGATGGAAATGAAACTAAAGTAATCTCTCCAAGACAATATCATTGTTCTAAATGTCCTAAGCATTTTGTACGGAAAGAACGATTAGAATTCCATGAAATGAGACATAATGAGAATATGAATGAATTTATTTGTAGTACTTGTGGAAAAGATTTTAGAGCTGAAAATTCCTTGTATGAACATTATCTTTTTGTTCATAAAGGAGCAAGACCCCATATCTGTGAATTATGTGGTAAATCATTTCAGTTAAAGGCTAGATTAAAAGAACACCATAGAATTCATACAGGTGAAAGACCATATCAGTGTGATATTTGTGGTCAACGATGTAGAACTACAAATGCCTTAAAACTTCATAGAAAAATTCACTTTTCTCATAATAGATATACTTGTAATGTCTGCAATAAATCATTTAGTAAGAAACAAAATATGAATGAACATTTAGAAAAACATTGGAAAAATGATAAAAGTGTAACATTACCACAGCTATTTACATGCCCAATTTGCTTAGAAGATTTTCCGACATATCGAATGTTAAAATACCATATGATAGAAATACATGAAATAAATAATCAAGATCCAATTTTAATTAAGCAAAAGCCATGGTATGAATGTACTGAATGTCATGAAAAGTTCAAACATCAAATGTCTTTAAAAGCACATAAAGAGAGAGTACATGAAGGAAGAGTAGATCCAAATTACCAATGTGATACTTGTAATGCAACATATAAAGTAAAACAACTTTTAGTGAATCATATTAAAAGCAAACATAATGGTGAAAGACGCTATAAATGTGCACAGTGTGAGAAAGGATTCAATGATACTAAATCTTTATATAATCATGTATTGTTACATACTGGTAAAAAACCATTTGTTTGTGAATATTGTAATATGAGTTTTAGAAGAAAAGACTCTAGAGACCATCATCGTAGAAAACATACAGGTGAACAACCTTATCAATGTCCAGACTGTGGTGAATCATTTTCTACTTATAATAATAGATCTAAGCATCGAAAACGAGAGCATGGAAAAGATCCTGAATGTCCTGAATGTGGAGAAAAGTGTAGTAATCAGCAGGAAATTAGAATTCATCTAAATAAACATCTTGGAGAAAAATTGAAAAAACTGAAGAATATACAACCCGAAATGATGTAGCTTAAAAATGACATCATATTTAAATAAATAGAGTGGAATCTTGATTAATTAGTGTAATTTAAACTATTTAAATTGAAAAAATACTGATTATTTAAAACATTTATTTGTAAAGCAGAATATATACAAATTTATATTTCGCTGTTCAACTTTACCAAAAATACAATATAAAATTGTAAGAATATTTATATAGTTTAATTATCAAATATTCATTTTTGATCAAATATTTTAATTTATCAAACTGCCTTACTTTTGTAATAAAAGTTTTTAAGCGCTAATCTAATGTTATTAAATCAGAAATTTATTACAAATAAATTATTTACCAGAATTTTTATTTTCATTTTTATACTATTTATTATAAATATAATATATATTTTGATAGATACATATGAGTACTGTATCTATAAAATTAACTCATTATAATATAATAAATAAAAGAATTATATACATGAATTTACACTACTTATAATTTTAATGAATAAGCAGTCTTTAAATTTTATTTAGGAATTTAATACTTACTATTGCATCATTTTTTATTGTTTAGTTAACAAATGTAGCTATAGTTGCTTATAAAAGTAAAAATTGCAAATATCTACATAACTATTAACAAAGTCTATAGCAAACAATGAATAAAATGAGATAATATCATATAATGCATTACTAATTTAATAAAAAATAATGTTTAACAAGTTTAGATATTAAATAGATATTGTTCAAATGGCTATTGTTCTTTTTTTTATTTTTTAAACCCAAATATTTTCAAGCACTAGTTGAAATCATAATAAAGAAGACTAATCGTAGAAATGAATTTGAATTAATCAGGGTTCCACTGTGTTATAAAAAAATAAGTGCATGAGACATCATATTTGTTAAATCAAATTTTTATTAACAATAACATATTCAAAAAATCATTAGTTTTTTTTTAATTAAAAATGATTGAAAAGAACTAAATTTAAGTTTATTTCCTATGTTCATAAATTAAAATTAGTATATAAAAATATGAAAAACGCTTTTATTTATTTAATTATTTAAGCTAAAAAAATATTCATATGTGTAAAAGTCATAAATTTAAATGTATATATACATTCACGTATCTATAGGGAAATATATAATACTATTAAACTAAAATAGTTTGTAATAATTTAATGTTTATTTTAAACATTCTTGTTTATACTTTAGAATTAGGCATTTATACTATTATTATAATTTTTTAATAATATATTTCCGGCATAAGAAAGAATCATATCATTTATTAAAAATATCTGCAATTTTTATTATTTTTTAATTGTAGCATATGATTGTTATAAAATATTGTGTACAAATTGTTAAAATGTTTGTAAGAAGCAAAATAAGTGCGTACTTATATTTTTAATTCATTTTGTAATATAAAATTTTCAAATAAATTTTAATAAATAAAATAAATTGAATTTTTTATTTTTATTCATATATTAGATAATTATAATTATATTGACTACGATTAAAATAATTTTCAAATTATCGAAAATTAAGATATAATGGAATTTAACATTAAAAATATAATACTGTAAACTTCGTTATTATCAGTATAAACTGTGTCAATGAAATAAAAAAACATTTCGTATGAAAACTTAGTACCGATGCATGCGCATGGTACTCATACGAAGGTTATAGTCAAGTGTACACGTGCAGTTCAGACAAATGTCAAAATTTAAATGGTTGCGCTTCTGCGTCCGATGTGGCGCTGTCTCGCAAAAATCAGGTGGTCGCATTTACCAGCTGTGTGAGGCTACCTTACACCAGTGATTACATACACATACAAGACTTTTAATTTTTCAAATTAAAAAAGTCAACATTGTTAACGACATAGAATTCTATCGAAATATTCATGTATCGCTTGTAAACATTCTTTAAACTTTTTTAATTTCTCAGAAAGCGAACAAAAATATAAAACAAGGAACTACTTTCTCGCGGAGTAATATTGGAAACCGTTCGAGCAAGTCAATATTTATTCCAACTTTTTCTGGCAATTTTGCATTCTTTTATTGATATGTCAAATCCAAACGATAGTGTCATAATTTTTAAAGATCCTCAACGCGAAATATTTTGAAAGTCTGAACTTCTTTGATTGCTATTTAGCGAAATCATTTTTGCGGAGGAATAATGTCGTGCTACGATCGCACAGACGCGAGCCAGCATCGTTCATTGGCTGAAGGAAGCGAGCGATTCACACGAACGTGACACACGTTCTTTTCCGCAAATACGTATTCACCAACACTTATATGCGATTTTCGTACACGATCCAGGACCGTACTTATTACACACAATACCCTATAAATCGTTTAAAAAATCGTTTTACTTTCGGTCATGTAATGGTTCAGGATAACGTCACAAACATATTTCATTCATCAACAACAATTTTACGTAAAACAAAAATGATTATTTGCCTGTAGTTCTTGAAGATTCAAATTTGTTATCATTCAATATTTGAAAATTTAAATGATGATAACATAGACTCGTATTCCATTTATACCTTATTCTGTTATTATATCGTTACGATTGTAAATTTTATTGTTATATAGCCTATTATTTTTCATGAAACAAAACGATAAATTCGCAATAACAACGCAGTGATAATGAACGCAAAATACGAAAGATCATACTTCAAAACTGGTGCATCGCTAATGTTACTGTACCTAATACGAGATTGTGTAAAGAATAGTTTTTTGTTTAATAAAATAACAATGGATTTATGGAATGATATGATCGAGAATGAATCGAAATATATACGATCCTGGTTGCTCGGCATAAGTAGGGACGAAGGGAGAGGCAGGTTTGCACACACACCGGCGCAGAACGGAGAGCGAATTCACTCGCCGGCTCTCAACAAGAACGCGTCGACGTATACACCGTGTTTCAACGTACCGAGGTGATATATCTGTTATTTATCCTACGGTCGAAGGCGAGTCAATCGTGAAAATGGCCGGGGAAAAGCGTACCCAAGACCAAGAAGAAACCTTGTTGTCGGAAACGGTGGTCTTAGTTGACATCGAAGGCACCACGACGAGCATAAGCTTCGTGAAGGTAACAAAGACTATGGCCGTGAGGCAGAACGCGCCCTACGGGTTCTCGCATTTCACCGGTTTTCCGACGCGTTCTCTGACAGTACCCGATGATAATAATTCTTCACGCAGGAACTTTGTTTCTAAGAAATTTCTGATCGTTATCACGAACTTTCCGGAGTAATGAAAATTCATGGATAATACTTTCGCGCGTATTGTGCGTGGCTCTTTTAGCAATACTATGCCGGCTGAAATCCAGTTTTAGGTTCCCCGTTCGTGAGACAGCAAATTTCATGGAAGCCAGTAGACGTTGTTTGCTCGAATATAAATATATTTTTTACCTCGTCTCGAATCTCGTGTTTTATTCGTGTTCAGATGTAGTATCGTATGTTCGATCATTTATTTTTGCGGAATTTTTCAATTGTGTGTTTAACAATGTTTTCAATGGAAATAAAATCGTTCTTGTATCTAAAAAATTCTGATTGTTTATCGAGGGAAATATTGTGGGTAAAAATGCTGGTTAGCAATGTTGTTACATGTGCGATTTTTCAAAATAACGGAAATGGTAACGGCGCATCGCACTGTTAATTCGATCGGTGAATATCTTACTACATTCACGTTTCACCTTCTTCCTTTCAGGATAAACTTTTCCCTTACGTGCGAGATAATTTAAAGAGTTATATTGAAACTAAATGGGAGGATGAGGAGTTTAAAAAGGACTTTGAAAAATTGAAGGAACAGGTAAATGTTTTAAGTATTGTTTACAGGATTAATATATTTATACAAAGCGGATAATTGATATTATGCAGTTTTTTCGGTTTATTTATTATTGTTGAAGCATGTTTGAGTGATATAAACATGGGAGAATATGCTATTGATTGTTTATAGAAGAATGATATGTGCCTTCATTATACATGCACTTATTCTTCCAATATTTTATTTAATAAAAATGTAGTCTGACAGAATAAATAAATAATGTAATAAGCTTTTAATAATGAACTTTAGAAAGTAGCCAATAACATGATAGATCAGAGGCAGCTGGTTAACTGTAGCCATTGACCTGGGAACATTCTTTGTCCTAAAGTTGCTACCTAGACTGTAGTTCTGAGAAATTAAAGATTCAAATCAAGTAAATCTTGAACACCATATTTGTTATTCTAATTGTACATAATAAATTTAAGAAACAATTCAATGTCATATTATTGAATCTTATTGTAATCAGTTATTACAATGTAATACTATTCTAATATAATTTATTGTATTTTATTTAAACTTTGTTTTTTTGTTTACTCAAATTTCTCTTTAAGTTTTATAAACCCTATTTTAGCATTTTTATTGTGTTCATATAATTTAATGCCAACTATTGCGTGTGTATTTGAAAAGTGATAATTCCAAACATATAATTTTTAATTTATCAGTATTAAAATGTTACAAAAACATGTCCCAACAAATTGTGAAAATCTTATTTATTCATCTTCACAATTCGATCACTTGGGAGCAGTTGTCACTTTTCTTAGTTGATGTGATACTACGCAAATTATAATAATAATAATAATGCAGTGAATCAATGTTCGGTTCTAATTGTACAAAGTTTTATTATTTAATCTACGATTAAGCATCAAATCTAGTTATACTAATAAACATCTTTATAATAAATATTTTCAAATATTCATTTATGCTATGAATAATTTATATTTATATCAAGGAAGGAATAATTGAACACAATATGGAATAAAGATATAGACCAATTTTAGATGTACAATCATTGGTTTCTATTATATAATTAACTAAACAGAGTTACTCTGAAAGGCTCAGGTGAATGGAACTTTGTTGCAAACAAATAAAAGTAAACATACACATGAACAGTTTTTCGCTTCTTTTGGAAAACATACTTTCTTAAACTGTCACTTACAGAACACATGTGTAATATTATTGGGTTGATAACTACATTCATAACCTTTTTACGCACTTTATAAAGATTATTGACTTGAGTAGCACTTAATTTATTTAGAAACTGTTATCTATTAAATTTGGATAAATAATTGTATTTACTTACAAATTTAATAAAATAATTTAGAGAACAAAGAAAACAAAGTATATAGAAATCATAGTTATATCTCAAAAATATAAAACAAATTTTGTGAATACTTCTGTTATTGCAAGAGGTATTCTAATTAGTATTTTTACTTTAGGCAAAGAAAGATGAAGAAGATAAGATTGATGGTTTCATTCCAATCGCTGGTGCTAAAGTAGAAGAGCAAAGAGAGTCTCTTGTAAAAAATATTTTATGGCAAATGGATTGCGATCGTAAAACTGGTGCATTAAAACAATTGCAAGGACATATGTGGCGTGAAGCTTATAATTCTGGAGCAATTAAAGCACAGTAAGTTTTTCAAATATAAAAATCAAAATGTTATATTTACATACATATAATTATTATGCTTATAAAAACAAATTTGTAAGCAAACTAAAAATATTTCTAAACATGTTTTTTACATTATTGATAATTATTGTACTGATCAAAAAGTAATGTAATTTCATAAAAAGAATGGGGAAGTAATTATAACAAGTAGTGAGGTGAATATGTTGTTGTAAGGGCTCACTTCAATTTAATTTAACTTCACTTCAGTTGTATGTGTGTATAATTTACAATTATATAAGTCATTAATAACTAGAGTGTGGATGTTCATACATTTACTATATTTTGAAGTTTGCAAGGTATCCATTAATCATATAATCTATAGACTATAGGCCTCTATACTTTGCACCCTTCAATATATCATAACTACATAAACATCCACAGTCTATTAATAACATAGTAAACAGATAAGACTGTAATAAATGAATTATTCATGTAGTGTTTACGAAGATGTACCAAAAGCATTAGAGTCTTGGACAAACGATGGTAGAAAAATCTATGTTTATTCAAGTGGTAGTGTTGAAGCACAAAAACTTTTATTTGGACATTCTGTACATGGCGATTTACTTAAGGTACTCTAGTTATGCACAAGTAATAGTTATAAGCATATAAAAACGATTTTAAAATATAAAAGATATTTCATGTTTTGTTATAGTTTTCAGTATATGTAATGGAATATTATTATTTTAGTATTTCAGTGGTTATTTTGATACTGAAGTAGGTGCGAAGCAGGAATCAAGTAGTTATCAAAATATATTAAATAAAATTGGGGCAAAACCATCAACCGTAATTTTCTTAACTGATGTTGTGAAAGGTACGTGATTAGTTTTTAATACACTTTGCTATTTAGAAAATATAACTATATTTAAAAATGTGTATTTTTATAATTATTTTGTTTTTCTCTTTACGATAACAGAAGCTGCAGCTGCTAAAGAGGCAGGATTGAATGCAGTAATAGTACTACGTGAAGGCAATGCTGTCTTGACAGACGAAGAAAGAGTAACTTTTACCACCATCAAATCATTTTTAGATGTAACCTTTCAAACTTCTATGAAACGACAAAAGTTAGAAACTACAGAAGCAGAAGAAAATACGAAAAAAAGTGCACCTGATGTTAGTGAACCAATGGACACTTCTGAAGATGTTGAAATGTCCGATGTCAGTGAAAAAAAAGTTGAAAAAGTGGAAACGGACGAAGCTGCTCAAAAAGAAACAAAGGAAACTATAAAATCAGATCAGTTACCAAAGGAAGCTCAAACTTCGGACACGAAAACCGAAGAACCTAAAGTTGCTGATGCAAAGGATGCATCAAATTCTGAAAACGCAATGGAAACCGTACCAGAAAAAGTAGAAAAAGTAGAAGTTCAGCCGTCAGAGGTGAGTACCAAATTAGACGCATCTGAAAATGTAAAACCTGTCGTAAACGATAACACTGAACCCAAGTTAACATGTACGAAGAGTGATGCAGATAAGCCCGTAGTTTCTGAAAACGTAGAAAAACCTATGGACGTAACAGAAAAAATTGTCGATTCTAAACCAGAGGCAACTGTTACTACTAATGACCCCGTGGATGCTGGAACATGTGAGCCTAAATCAAAGTCTGAAGAAGTTACTATTACAGAGAAAAAGACTGAAGAAACAACAACTGTCACTAAAGAAACAAAGTCTGATGATACTAAAGTATCTGACGTAAAAACTACTAAAGACACATCGCAAGAAAAAGCTAATAGTATGAGTATAGATGAAAAGTCAGAAGAATGTATTAAGAAATCAGAGGACAGTACTAAGAAACCAGAAGAAAGTGTTAAAAAGATAGAAGAATGTTCTAAGAAAACGGAAGAAAGTACCAAAAAATCAGAAGAAAGTACTAAAAAATCAGAAGAATGTGTTAAGAAACCAGAAAAAGAAACCAAGGAGGAATCCACTGATAAGGTTGCAATTAATACTAGTAAAACAGAGACTAAAAAATCAGAAAGCGAGGAATCCTCGGAAAAATCAACACAGGAATCTACGAAAGTTGAAGAAAAGCCTTCGGAAAACGGTGATGCTTCGTTAACGAATGTAGAGAAAGAAAAACCTGCGACGAAAGTAACAGAATCAGAGGATACCAACAGTAAAATAGATACAAACGCCGAAGCTAAAGGTGCGACAGGCACGGTTGCGAAAACCGAAACGGAAACAGAATCTACTACCGAAAAATCTCCTAAAGCGAAAGAAACGGAAGAAGCAAAAACGGCGCCTATAGCGGATGCAGAAAAGCATGAAGCTAGCGCCGAATCGAAACAGGAATTGACAGAAAAACCAGTGAAAGAAGAAACCGCGGAGGAAACGAAAGAAACAAGTACAGTGGATTCCGAGAAGAAAAAATTAAATGGTACAACACAAAATGGCGATACAGATATATCAGTGTCGGATGACAAATTACACAGAAACGGACTGAACGAGGGGTCATCGAATGAAAACGTTAACTCGTCAACGAGCGAAAGTACATCTGCGCAAAACGGTGAACCAGAGAGTTCCTCAGAGGCTAGTGCAGACTCTATAAAAGTCAAAAAAGTCGTTGATTCAACAATAGCCGACGGTGCCGGCGAACCTGACGTTGTTCCCCCAGTAGTTGTAGCTGCGACGTCTTAATCTTGTTCTGATACATTTTAAGAATGTCCTTCATACATAACCCCAACCCACAATACTTATCCACAGATATAAACTGAAAAAGTTGGCTCCTTACACCTTACATAAAAAAAAAATCGTACGACGTTAAAGATGTAACACGTTAATTTAAGATGCAGTTCATATAAGATTTCTATTTCTTCGATAAATGTGAAGGGAAAACGATATGTACAGCGTATCTCAGATTCGATTATCTTTTACGGTCATAGCTTGATATACGTATACTACGCTTGTTGATTATGCTCAGTAGAAACTCTTCGGAAGCTTTATGAAGCTTCTGTTTCCTATTTTACATCGCTTAACTACATTTTGATCTGCTTTATTTTTTAGTTTACTCGTATAAACATATTTTTATAATTGATAATACGACGTTTGTAATACTAATTGACTAGAGATAATCGAAAGTGTTGTTCGCTGTGGTCATTTTACAAGTATTTTTCATTTTTTTTTATCTTTTTCATTCTTTTCTATTGCATTTTTACGATGCGTATTAAGATTTATTTTCTTTCTCGTTGTATTTTTTCTTTTTTAATGCCTAAACGGAATGTTACGGTATGAAAACTCATAGGATAGGAAATTCATCAGAGTATGCTAAAATACCGAATGTACTTTGTGCCAAATGAATGAATTCATCTGTTTCGAAGATTTTTTTATCGTATGTAAACGTTTAACGGTCTGATTGATATTTTAGTTTCTTGTAAGTATCAGGAAACTTTTGACTACTTGTATGATTTTAAGACTGAATTCGTAATGCCTCGAACAGTCGCTGGCTTTAGACTATACGATTTATTATCTTTGCATACTCTTGTGTACTTAAATAATTTTATAAATTGATTAATTAATTAACACACAGTGATCTTCGAATCGTAGGTCGTCCGTAATCCTTTATAAATAAGCTGTGTCTTGCGGTAAACTTTATTTGGCCACGTTAAGAAATGTACTCTTATTGTAATGTGTTTGACATCGTATTTCTTTTTTTATTTTATTTATCGAGATATATACATCTAGTTTAGGACACTTCAAACGACATTGACTCACGCGCATTTTTTTCGTTTTTATATTTTGTATCATAATAACACGGTTTCATACGATTGGAAATTTTGCGTTGCATTCGATACACGTCCTTTAAACAAAAATATCATGACATTCGTATATTGTCAGTCGCATAAATTGTAATATGCTATTTTACGCGTATATATTACTTTATAGTTGTAGAAAATTTCTTCATATACTTAATAGTATATAATGGGTAAATCAATTTCATTTCGAGGAAGAAAAAAACAGATCAACTTGAAAACTCATTTTCATTTTTTTTTCGTTCATTCCTTAGAACAGTGATGGGCATATACGTTCTCAAAGGAACGTCAATGAATTTCCTAAAAATTTGTAAATTCTGTATTTCTAAATTCATAAATTTTCTAATTACCAAATATTTATAATTCTAAATCTTAAATTTCTAAATTTTCAGATTACCAAATTTTTTAATTATTATATTTGAAAATCTGAAAATTCGAAAGTTTAGAAATTTGTAAATCTGAAAGTTTTAAGTTTCTGTATTATGAAATTTCTAAATCTTTATATTTGAAAATTTCTAAATCTTCAACAATTTGTAAATTTGAAAATTGACACTTGATCTGCCCATCGCTGTCTTAGAATTAATAATGGTGATCAATGTTACTTTGTTTTTGTTTTTTTTTTTAATTTTCAGATTCGTAAATCATTTACCGAATTTGACACGAACTCAATTATTTATTTATTGTCCATTCCTGTACAGTCAACTGTGATTTAACGATATTACTGATAGACGTAGGGAACTTAAAATGACTCATTAATTATTCGCTTATAGTAATTCCTTTGGCAGGTTATCATATTAATGTTGTTATTATTTTCATTGAAATTAATATGCATCCTGTCTGATTCAAGTCACTGTGAAGACTGTAGATAATATAGATTAGTAGGCGATCAAAGTTTCCGTCTCCTTTTTTTAATTTTTTTTATTTTTTTGCTTATTTTCCATTTCAAATTTTCGATCGTTTCTTGCCGGCGACTATTGCTAGGGAATCTCAACGATCCACAAAAGCGAATAAACGAGATAAACCAAGTGCGACGTCAGTGTGTTCTACACTTGTTAATCTATAAGTCCATGTATAGTCAGTAAACGATTATATTCCGAGATCCCGAACAAATGCATATTTTCCAGGACACTTTACAGACCTCGCATTTATTTATAAGGTGTCCCCGTTCGACGACGAAACCGATTTTTCCCTTTCTAAAGGGAACCTCAGACGATCAATAAATATTGTCAATATCTCATTATCGTCGATGCAGTAAACTATCGTTATATTGCTACAAACTGCAGTGTAAAATTCTTGAAATTGATAAGAATATCTCGATATTGTGGCGGTTTCCATAGTTTCTTGTATGCGGCGATGGTGGGGGGCGCCACTAGAAGTAAAGGTGGCAGTATAACGAGAGTCTACTGTATGAATGCGTGAGAGGAGTCTTAGCATTAAGTTGGTGCATAAATGTCGTTTTTTAAAATAAAATTTTAAAAATACAATGTTTCTTTTGAATAGGATATTTAGTTTAATTTTCCCGGTGATTAGATAATTTCGCTATGTTATCATAGCCCTATTATACAATTTCTAATAAATGACACTATTAAATTCTGTAAAATTCTTTTATGTTTATATATTTCTTGTAAATGGTAAACTAATATTTTTGATCTGATTATTATCAAGTTTATGTTGGGAGAAATTAATAAAAATTTCGATAATAGTTTATAGAAGTTATTTTTAAATATTCAGTGACTATAAAGAGTTAATGTACACATATGACAAAAAATTTGTTTAATTAGTTTACTTATTCTTTTTAATTATTTACAATAATTATTAAGCGACATTACTGTAATATAGCTTAGAAAAACGATATTTTATATGCACTAATTTAATAACAAAACTTACAGCAATCAAATGTTAAATTAAAAACTGAAAAGTTAATGATACTTAAGCTATTGAAATTTCGCATAACTGTATATCGTTGCACGATGTAGCTGGACCTGTTAGATTCAATAGTTACTCAGAACACATACTAGTCAAATGAGAATGATTTTGAAAATCTTGGGAATATATAAACCTAAATTAAGAAATTTGTGCGGGGGAACGTTCCTCTTTCTAAAAGTCTCTGCACTTTTTTTAGTTCTTTTGATTGATAGCGTTAAAATAGTAACTGCAGGAACTTTGTTTTCATATGTGGAAATTTAGAAATGGAATTGCAAATTTGAAAATTTAGGAATTTGAAGATTAAAGAATTTAGAAATATTAAATTTTCAAATTTCCAAATTTCAAATTTAAAAATTAGAGATTTAGAAATGTGATAATTTGTAAATTTAGGAGTTTAGAAATTAAAAAATTTGGAAATTTGGAAATCTGAAAATTTGTAAACTTAGAAATTTTCAAGTATCAACATTTTAAACACAGTTTACAAAGTGAAGTTGGAAAGTTACAAAATTTAGAAATCGAAGATTTTCAAATTTCCTAAGTTTCCAACTTTCAAATTGAAAAATTGACTACCTATCAGTGTCCGAATGTATGTCTAATTATAGTTCAACTCTTTTGGAAACTTTTAATAATTAAAATAAAAACCATTGGACTTGTACTGTTTTTCAACTCAAACCACTTTGTAGTCAAGACATTGAAATTACACGTTACTCAGAAAAGAAAATTAATTGATTTGCTCAATTATGACATTAAAATTATTCAATTATTTCTATATTAATTAATAGTAACTTTAAATGCAATTTTTTAAATAAAATGGTAGTTTCATTTAGGTTTCATTAATTTAATCTTGAATTTTCTTAATTTAAGAATCTGAAGATTAATATCTAGTATGGAGTGTATTTTTACATTATTGATCTCAACTTCTATGCATTTTGTATTTAATTTTATAATTGTTTACAAATATTTCGCGCTTGTTCTCAACGATGCACAAAGTGTCATCAATGAGGTAAATCCAATTTGTCAATAAATTAATATTGACAAAATAAATTGATCGTCTGAGGTTCCCTTTGTGGTCAGTTATGTTTTTGGCGTTGCACGATCCGTCACGAATGGAAGAAAAGAAACCCAGAAGACACGAAATTTTTATCCACGACTTAAGAAGAAATCTCTACTGATGCTCCTCAAATGAAAAATATCCGAGGAATATCGCGGCCGACATAACTGGATGTCACTCGAGTCCAGGTGTATTCAGAATATTTCTGATCGATATTATAAAATCTAAACGGTTGCAAACCCATCGATGCGTATCGGTAACACAAGTATGCCCGAAATAACATGCTCAAGAAAATAATTCTTCGTTTTTTCACCGTTTCTTTTTCGGAAACTCTTAAGGGCAACCTCTGTTAGCGATGATCCACGCACGATTTGACCGAGAAAGCGCGGTTAACGAAACTGTAAAACTGCCGACTTTTTGCCATAACGAATTTTTGTAATTGTTCATTGATGGTAACATTTCGTATTTTCATATTCTGCCTATCGATATATCGCACACGAAAAAATATGCGAATACAGACTGCCATCAGTATGTACAATAAAATATGAAAGCATTCGAACGCTTGGCGACGGTGTGCTCGAGATTCTTCTTGGCTGACTTTCACGGCATCATCTGAAATCATCATCCCATATCATCCATTCTTATTCTTGCGTCGATAGTCGGAGGAGTCGAAGCGCACATCGCCGTCACGCGTTGCTGTTCCTTTACTTTTCTTTCTTTTTTCAATTCTGTTGTAAGTGCTCAATCTCTTAACGAATGTTTCGTTCTCGAACACGATCGTGTTTAACACTTAAACGGTCGGTGAACCGCGGCCATTTTGTACGAGAAGGCAAAAGTTATCGAAGTTTTATAGAGTCTCTACATTTCGCGACGGTTTTAAAATTCGAGGTATAATATCATGTAAAGCTGCGTTCTCGAGAGAGCTCGCTTCCAACCGTTTAAGTATTAATTACTAGTAAGATGACGCGATTAATATTCTAAGTTTAGGAGCGTTAATTCTTTGCGGTTCGACTTTTCATGGATGTGGAATGGAAAGATGGTTGAGGTCTTGGCTAAAATTATTTATTGTCTTAAAATAAATCAATGATTTACTTCAAGTTTACTATTGAAAAGCATTGGATTATTATTTAGAAAGAAAGATGTTACCAAGTTTCGTCTTCTTAGGGTTCACTTTTTGACGGCCATTTTGTTGCTTTTTACATTTGAACCGCACATAATTTCACTTAAAAAAAAGGTACTTTACACATTTCTTATATCAACTTTTTTATTATTTTTTATGTATAAATATTATGTAATATTTCTAAAGTTTATAATTTGAATTGTAATATTATATTATTCATGTGTAGAAATAACACTGAAAATGTATGGTCCTCAAATAGTTAATTTAGATATTAATTTATTACAATTATTTATGAATAATAAACTTGAAGTGTGTTATAAATTAACAATGGTTAAAAATTGAGTATTTCTCTTCATAAAACGTATGGAAATATTTCGATGTCGGATCGCAAAGTGTTAATTGAAGCGTTTGTAAGTTTAACGTCTGAGTATTTCGATTGCGACGTGTCACTCTGACGATTCGAATTAAAATTTGGCAAACCTGATGTGCAACAACCATTTTAAACACCTTGACTGCCATATCATAAAATGCCGTATATTGCAAAATACTAATTATTTTTAAGACGCTATTAATTTACAAATTTAAGCTTTTGTTTGTCACCTCCATCTGTATTTTATTAATCTTTAAACAGTCAATCGTGACTCAAAATTGAGAACATACTTTTGAATTAAGCATGCAAAATTTTAAATACAATGTAAATTTAGAAAATGAGAACAATATGGATCAATAAATATTCATTTTATTCGATTACAATAAAAATTGAAGGGGGTCATCCCTCATGGCGGTCAATGTGTTAATTATATTTATCGGGTTGTTCGGAAAATTCGTAACATTTGCGGTAAATGTCGATATTAAAGTACTTAAGGTTGTATTACAAATACACTTCATTATAAAATTGTTTTAAAATTTAACTGGAAGTAAATGATAATGATACCTTAACACTGGTCAAATTTTGAAGACTAACCTTACCAAAAAATCATAACTTTTTACAATTTTAATTGTAACGTTTCTAATTTTTTTAACTATTAGCAAAATATCCTATGAGATATTCTATAAAAAAATAGAGATGGTTTATCGTATCGAAATAAAGACTTAGCTTACTTTTTTGTTGGATGTATATTTTCGATGATATTTTTTTTTATTTTATTTTATTCCAATATTTTTGTAAATTAAAGTCTAAAATTTCCAAGTTTGTAAATTTCTAAATTTGAGAATTTGGGTATTTGAAGATTGGTAAATTTGAAAATTTCTAAATTTTGGAATTTGAAAATTTCAATGTTTAAATTTGAGAATTTGAAAATTTCTAAATTCCTAAATTTAAAAATCTCAAGCCTTGTAAATTTCAAAATTTGTGAATATTTCCAAATTAAACATTTCTAAACTCTTAAATTTGTGTCAGTGTGCATTTTCCAATACAAATATTTCTAAATTCCCAAATTTGTAAATTTTAAAGTCCACAAAATTCAAAATGTACCAATTTAAATCTTTCTTAAATTAAAACCCATCTAAGTTTATAAATGAAATAATTTAAGAATTTGCAGTAACATCACACGAAGATATTTTAAAATTATCAATTTTTCGAACAATCCCATTTATCATCGAAAAAACATTTTACACATAGTTGTATATTGTACACTGCCTCAGTATCAATCGCATCATTCACAAACGATGTGAAAAGGAACGAAAAGGGGTGCGTCGCCATTAAATGTAATAAAGTGTATACATCGTTTTTCACTCGTGACACATTTTATCGTTTGAACTCTTACGATTGTTTCGCAAGTGGAGAAAAACGTGGTGTGCATATTCACAAGAAATCTCGTGGGTTCTAATTAACGAGAGTGAAAAGACATCCTGATTCATACGTATTCCTGTTAATTAAACTTGTACGAAGTTAAATGGTCCCTCGAGACTTTTTGCGATGCCATTTCTCATCGAACGTTTTTCACCCCTTGCGAATTGTATGCGTTAAATCGTGAAACTTGTCGTCTTTTCAAGATATTAAGCTACCTAATAAGACATCTTTAAGTACCGAAGATAGAAATATTAACGAACATTAGCTTCGTATCGATTAGCAATTATTTGTAATTCATTGGCTACTTTATGTAAACGCATCAATAATAAGTGTAGGAGAGAATGTACGGACTTTAATTGATACTTTTTAACGATGATCCTTTAACGGAGATTTTAAGATGGCGTCGTCCATTACGAGACTGTTTCGTTTTCTCTCTCGTCAATTTTCTCTTAGTTACTATTAACTTCAGCATTCTCTCTAAATGATTAGCATGAGTGTGTGTGTGTGTATAAGTGTTGTTACATGGCGAAGAAAGAAGACTTCATTTTGAAATTCGACATTAAATACATTCGAGTAACAATAATTGCTGCCTCCGAAAGTGTACAGAACGTTTCTGTTCCCTCTTGACTGCATTCGTAGAGCAAAATAAATGAATTTTGCAACTAGAATACATGCATTTACTTTGTTCTTATTTCATCGTTCCTGATGCAACTTCATACTGTAAATTTTGTTTAGGTTTATATCGGTATCGTTGCATTAACGAAGTAAGGGGGATAAAACACGATTAGCGTCCGTAACTTAGACTTAAAGGAACGATATTAAATCGATTTTAAAAAAACAAAGTGTATCGATGTGTATGTGATTGACAAACGAATAATCTGGATATTGTTTTCTCGAATTGGTACGCAAAATACATTCTTGTACTTCAACTAGTCGATAACTTGTAGGTGCAGCGAAAACGTTTTCAACCGATCAGATCCAGAAAGTGAGTGCTAGTCATTCTACTACCGTGCGCACCGAATCCACCAGTTTTCGAGCAACCGATTTCATTTTGGTCGAGATGTATGATAATCATCGTCAGTCCGACGATAGTTTTCGTTGAAGCAATAATATTAAACCTGGATACGATGCTTTTTCTTTTTCTCGGCGTAATATGGTTAAGAACAAGATGTATCGAATATTTGGTACTTGAAATACATATTGTTCAAACGTACGATATCGCTTTCTGTTTTAACACCTTCCTTCGAATATGTGGTAGTTTAGATGAGGTTGTCTGTTGTAGTACTTCAGATGAGTTCCTTTGTTATTGCATTTCAGATGAGTTCATCTATTACATTATTTTAGATGAGTTCATTTGTTGTATTATTTTAGATGAGTTCATCTGTTATGATTTTTCAAATGAGTTCATTTATTACAGTATTTCAGATGAGTTTATTTATTATAGTATTTCAGATGAGTTTATTTATTATATTACTTCAGATGAGTTCCTCCGTTATAGCATTTCAGATGAGTTCATCTATCAAATTATTTTAGATAAGTTCATTTGTTGTATTATTTTAGATAAGTTCATCTGCTACAGTATTTCAGATGAATTCATCTATCACAGTACTTCAGATGAGTTTATCTATTACTCTATTTCAGATGACAATTATTTTTTCGAGACACACGATTTTAAAGAAAATAAAAATACAAAATACACAGAATTGAACTGTAAATAAATTAAACTAACTAATTCTATCAAATTGTATGACTATATGTAATTTCAACATTCCAAGTTTGGTTAAAATAGTCCACCATGTATAAAAAGCTAAGTAAACTATGAGGCAGTTTTTAACTCATTTAATGGCAAATAGTTCATTTTATCCATCTGTTTCTTTTATTATTATCGTATCTACTGAAATTTATATTTTTATGGATTTTCATGATATATTGTCAGTTTTAACTATCATACGTATATACAATATTAATTAATTATTATAAATTGTAAACCTTTTTAATTTTATAATAATTGTTTGCTAAATTATTATCGTTAATATCATTTAGTAACAATAATTTATTGTAAAGTAATTAACTGAAGAAGTTGGACTTATTTTGTAGACATTTTTATGTTCATTCAAATTTTCGCGCGCTTTTTTAAACAGTACTACCGATACCATGCAGCGGCAAGCAGTGATATTAATAAAATATAAAATTGAATTAATCTTTACAATTAGAGACTTTCATGCTTATCTGGACTGAATAAAATATTATGCTGAATCAGTAATTTTGTCAATTCAGATTTAAAACAATGAATACTTAAATATAGGCTAGCTTAATTCACGCTTGTTTAATGCACGACTCCTACAGCTTTAAATAGTGCATTTAGCGAGCATAGATTTATTCGTTTATATTGTACATAACAGAATTAAAATTTTATTTAAAAATTCATTGTCACTATTCAAATGTCAGTATTTTTACTTTGAATTTCAATCACTAAGTGTATTGTGACATAAAAACATTTCTAATCGATATAGTAGTTTCGGAATTTTTTTTATCTGAGGTGGCAATTTCAGTGCAAAGTCGATATATCGATAACTGTCGATAATTATAACTGTTTGTTCTTTATTGTTGTGCGTGTCGACTGCTATGGTCATTAGTCTGTAATTATAACTGAGTCGCTAAATGCAATATACAACATAAAAAAGAGATTTCAAAACTACTCATAGTAGGAGGTGGGAATAAACAAACTCTTTTTTGCAGAAGAAGATACTTGTGAGAATGGTTTTTGGCGGCACAGAAGATTTTTTGCCATTCGTATGTCAGCCCCTGTATTATTGACGAGGTACAGTATAGTTGAACTATTCTGAACACATAATACACATCTTCGACCTCGTAGAATATATTGCAAACATTATAAAATCAATATGAATAATTATACAATAAATATATAGTATATTAATCAATAAAATCATTATTAATTGAATTTTTACGAAAAAACGGAACAAGTGGCGCCATCTCTCCGGCGAACAGGGTGAACTACACAGTTTCAAAAGTTTACTTGACTACAATATGAATTTAATTACACCGAAGTTTAATTTACTTCGAATTGTTTCTACTTTATAAAACTACTGTCAATTTTTAACTAGCGGCGAGCGAGCCGAAGGCGAGCGAAGCTCTTATACTTGACTTTGCAACTTCTTTGTCCGCGTTTCTCTTTTGCACCACTCAACCAATTCTCGTCAAATTTTGCATGCAAATGCGTATGTACATCCAGATGGACATAGAAAAAAAAATTTAAGTCGGACTTGCCACAAATGAATAATCACAGAAAAACCTGATCCTAAAAAGTGAGGGACCGAACACGTATATAAGGAAAATAAAAAAATAAATATTTCGGCACATTGACGACGTAGTATGGTTCCTGAGGCATTCAGAAACAAATTTCTATTAGGGTTTGATGCGTTTTGATGCCTAATAAAGCCAGGAAATCAATTTTTGTCGAATTCGGTCCAAAACGGTACAGGTGGCGCCATCTAGCGGCGAGCGGCGGAACTACGAAATACTAAAATTTCTGTTTTCTTGAAAACTAGCGAATTTTAAGTACTTCTGAGGGTCAGAAATCAATCTGTCACCTCTCTGGAACCTATATGATGCCACAAGAACCTCCTAAAAGCGCTAGAAAAGAAAATAGAAAAATAGTCCAAAGCATGGACTAAAAAATTGGCGTCCATCTAGCGGTGAAAGCTGGAACTACAAAAACATAAAAATGCGATTTTCTCGAAAATTAGCGAACTTTGAGTACTTCCCAGACACAGAAAGTGTTATGTGATCGCATTAGAAGCAAAATAATGCAACAACAGCTTCCTAACAGCTTTAATAAGGAAAATAAAAAAATGTCATTTTATGGAGAAAATTTGTGGCGCCATCTAGCGGCGAAACTGCGAACTAAACTAAAAAAACGTATGAACACGCGTTAAGGAAAAATATAAAAAGTAATATTTCGCAACTTTGATGATGTACTATGCCTCTTTAGATATTTTAAAGCAATTTTTGTTGAATAAAGTATTCATTCTTTTGCCTATTAAGCCCAGAAAATCAATTTTTATTTGACCCCTTAACGCGTGTTCGGACATACGTTTTTTAGTTTAGTTCGCAGTTTTGCCGCTAGATGGCGCCACAAATTTTCTCCATAAAATGACATTTTTTTTATTTTCCTTATTAAAGCTGTTAGGAAGCTGTTGTTGCATTATTTTGCTTCTAATGCGATCACATAACACTTTCTGTGTCTGGGAAGTACTCAAAGTTCGCTAATTTTCGAGAAAATCGCATTTTTATGTTTTTGTAGTTCCAGCTTTCACCGCTAGATGGACGCCAATTTTTTAGTCCATGCTTTGGACTATTTTTCTATTTTCTTTTCTAGCGCTTTTAGGAGGTTCTTGTGGCATCATATAGGTTCCAGAGAGGTGACAGATTGATTTCTGACCCTCAGAAGTACTTAAAATTCGCTAGTTTTCAAGAAAACAGAAATTTTAGTATTTCGTAGTTCCGCCGCTCGCCGCTAGATGGCGCCATCTGTACCGTTTTGGACCGAATTCGACAAAAATTAATTTTCCGGCTTTATTAGGCATCAAAACGCATCAAACCCTAATAGAAATTTGTTTCTAAATGCCTCAGGAACCACACTACGTCGTCACAGTGCCGAAATATTGCACTTTGCATGTGCAGTAGAATTGACATAGGCGGCTCATGTACGTATCGCAATGCTGACACAAAATAATTAATTATTCATTACCCGAACATTATTTATGAACTTTCATGATTGAGCCATGTAAATAATGCATTGCTGACCATTCTTTAATCATAAAAGTTCATAAACTGTGCTCAGAAAGTGAGTAATTAACTTAATAAAGTGAGTATTTGACTTTTCAACTTTTTTGTCCACGCTTTTCTTTTGCACCACTCAACCAATTCAACCGGATGACACGGTTGACTATTTTTGCTTTAGTGTGAAATTTACTCGCTCGCGGAGTGCCTAATCAAACAGACCTAGTTCTAATTATCCCCCGAGTATCTGTCTGGCACCGTATAGAGTTTGTTTTTCTATATTTAACATAGTCAATTAATATTAACTTTCAAAAATAACTGATTTATTGAAATTGATTTTAAAATATATGGTTTTGAATTCAGATTTGATTATGGAGTGAATAACGAACGTTCTTTTTTTAAAAATACAATTGAACATAAATAAAATTAATATCAAATACAAGTAAAATTCTTCTTTATCGACGGCTTGAAAATAAAATTTCTCTTGACCGACGACAACTCCGATGATCACCACAACCGCTGGTCTCCTGGCGCCATCTAGTGGTACAAGATGAGAACTAAGTAAACTACAGTTTCAAAAGTGTGTAGTTCACCCCGTCCGCCGAAGAGATGGCGCCACATGTACCGTTTTCATATAGCCCCTACATAATTAAAAATTTTTTAAATTATTCACGAAAGAGACTTCGAATAAATATTTTAAAATAAATATAAATTATGTGAATAAATTTTTTCACAATAAACTATTACTTTTCATGTACTTTGTACAAGTTAAGTCGCTACAATATTTTAGCTACGAACGCAAGCTTAAATGTTAAATTCAATCATAACAGAACGTTCATTGACACAAGCTTAATAAACAAGCGAAGTAATTATTTTTGCTAATATAATTTTTGAAATTAGCAAACGTAAAATGTGCAATAGGACTGTGTTAAAAGATGAGGTCGACAATGTCGGTATTTCAGATCGTGTGACATGATCAGCACTGACATGAGTGGTTCATTCTATACCCCGACTGTGCAATACTTAATCTAAATATGCAATATATTAAACTTCTTTGTAATCCCAACAGACAGCGCTGCTAACACTATTTCGGTTGTTTTCTAAACTTCCTACGCGCCTGTTCCATAACATGTATTTAATTTAAACAAATAATGCATTACAAGCATTCTATGTTCAATTTTCGAGTGTCAAAAATTAATCACGAATATGATATACAAAATTCGTATATTTCTATTCATTTTAATTTTAATATTCTGATCACTAGATCTAGCGATATATACACGAGAAATATTATTATACGATAATAATCGTTATTTCTTACTTATAATTATACGATAATAATCGTACAGTCGTATAACATGATAATGAAAGCGAATAAAGGTATTTAAATATCTGAAATAAAATGAACTGCACGCAGCATTATATCTGAATTTTCTAATTAGGACATTGCATTCATCGGCTAATATTTTATCTAATTATCCCAGAATTGTTTGAATATGAGGATAGATCTGTTATAAATTTTCTTCCGCTTGTGAATTACTGTAATTTTATCAATACAGTGGAGAGTGATATTTTTATTTCATATTTTCTGATTTACGTTGGGAATTAGAGGCGGAACATGTATATTGTGCGCATGCGCTACCTAGCGATTGATATTCGAACTAAATTCATAACTGGAATTTAAATTCTCATGTGAAATAGCTTTTCCGCTCTTTTTTATATTTAATCCGTTCGGTTTTCATTATGGTACAAATTCATTTTCTCTTTGTCTGAAAGATTTATTCTTGGAAATATAAAATTTATGTTTCCCATACCTTATGTGAAATATTAACAACTTTTTTTTATTAACAAGTTTGTTATATTTCTCATTAGTTTAATTAAACGTTAGTCAGTTACTTGTCCAATTTCTATTAGGAAGTTACATAAAAATGAGCGGTGAAATATAATTAAAAAATTTAAATAATTTCATATAATTAATTGCTAATTGTCATTAACAGCTTTACATGTAACTTAATTTCTCAATATTTTAAATTTTCATAAAGCGTTTATTATTCGAATAAAAATTACCCTCATTTCATGCTACAATAGATTCTAAAATTATATGCGGATGATTAAACATAAATTAAAATAAAAATTAATAATGATAAATTGTTGCTTATTATCATAAATTTTATGTTAATAGTGTAGATTTTTATGCTTCCTCGAAATTTTTGCATTCGATGCATTTAAATGTGAACAGTAATTATTGAAACTTAAATATTACCCTTGTTGCTTTAATTTCCACCGTGAAATAAATTAACAATTTTTCCACTCAGTTTTTCCATATGCAATTAAGGCTCAGATAATTATTTACATTTCTGATTCCAGAATCACTGAATGATGCATTTTAAATGACGCGTAGCTTGCACATTGCCGCGAGCACATTTAAATTTCGCGGGCTTCCGAATATTAAGTACGAACTAATCAATTTAGATTTTTTCTTGATCTACATTTAATTACGACTTTATTAGAACCGTACTCATCGTTTTTTTAATAGTTGAATGTTTTAATTTTACGAACAATGTACAATTTTGTGAAAATAACCAATTTCTAGGTCCATTTATTACCATCGCCGGTCGATACGTATGCAGTATTCAACGAAGGCGAGATTTTTATTTGAAATTTTTTATTTTATCGCTTAAAAAGTATGTAATTATTATGTCTTACAAACTTAATACCATTTTAAATGATTAGAAATATAAAACTTCGTCGAAATTCGAATAAAATTAATTTTACCTTATCGATCGAGTTCAGAAGGTAGCTGTAGCTTCGAATTAAACTCAACGTAGATATTTAAATATTAACAAACATAGATTTTAGCATTTTTATTTTCGATTATTGTCGCGTTGTTCTGCTTAATTAACCTAACAGTTGTACAAACAAAATAAAGAAGAGCAGTTAAAACAGTTAAATTAAGTTGTTCTTAGCTCCTTAAAAAGCATGTAGGTCATTCTAACTTTACTTAACACTTTGAGTGCCACTCTAAAATTATGGAACATTCTTATAGTTAGAGTATTACAAGAATATTCTAACTGCAGGTTATATTCTTGTATTTTTAATTGCATGTAAGGAACGAATTAAAATTGTTGTTAGATTTGTTTAATCTTCTTTTAGGACATGGAAAGGTACACATAATATGTTCTCATAAAACAAATGATGTAAGAAGATAAACATTAGATTGTTAATATTATTATATAATATTCAAATTAATTTCTTTTTACAGATACTCCCTTTCTAATATAAATGAATACTTTTTTATAAACAACAATAAATTCTACCAATTAATATGTTCAAAATGTTTCATTAAAAAATGTTGAAATGTCCCACATTATTAAGATAGAAACATAGTTAGTTGCTATATATAAGTAAGTAAAAACTAATTTATTTTTCAATATACAAAATTATGAAATAATAAATTGTATGTAATAATCTGATCTCCAAAATTATACTTACATATATTTTTAAGTGAATTATTTTAACAGTTGAAATATAATTGAGAAACTTACAATATTTTAATTTTATGTATTAACAAGTTAAAGTGCAGACACAAATGCCAATTATGAATCATCTAATGTAACCTAAACCTATAAAACTATGTCATCTGATTAAATGAGAATTATAAATAGTTTAGAACAGTATATCTGGATATTTTTGAATGACCCAAGTTTATACTGGTTCTGTTTCTATTTGTATTACATAAAAAATAATCATAGTATATTAAATATACATTTTTGTCATCTACAATAAACGTTTTATTACACTATATAACAGTTACGTTTTTGACATAACTGTAAGTGGGTACACGTAATAATTACTTGAATAATCGTGGAAGATAAAAGATAATGGGCACTCAAGTTTTCGGAGACACTTTATTAAAACATAAAATATATACAGGGTGTGTCGATAAAATATGTGAATACATAATATTCGCATGTACATATAATTATTGTTCTCACTCTTATTAGGTTATTATAAATAATTTGCAGTAATTACTCGCAATATTATTTTATCTTAATTGTAAGCTGTGTGCATGGAATTATATGAATCATCAATAATGTGAACCACTATATACAAAAACAAGTTTCTCGCTAAATTATAAAAACGAAGAAATAATTTGCATTTCTATCGATTCGGATACTACATAATAACTCTTTTTTCGAATTGCAATTGCGAATGGGGACACTGAACAATAATTATTTGAATTACTATGGTATCCATATATTAATGTGAATTATTGCATTAATCATCAAACAATGTGCTTAGAGCATTAAGCAAAATTTCATAGAAATTTTTTACTACTATTTACTACTAAATTTTCCATGGATCATGTTTTCCATAATCACAACATTCCAAAATTAAAATATTCTCAAGTCCTAAATTTCTAAAATTTCGATTTTTAACAGACAATAATTTGAAAAATACCATTCGTTCCAAAACCTTGAAATCTATAAACTTCACAATTCTAAAGTTGTAAAGTTTCAAACTGACTGAAAAATTCTAGTTTTAAAATTCCATAGTTTCAAAATTCCAGAGCAAAGTCTCAAATTTGACAAGTCCAAAGTCCCAGAGTCTCAAAGTTCCAAAAATCTAAAATCCCCACTAAAGTCCTAAAATCCTCAAGTTATCATCTGCATATCCAAAGGTCCACAAAGTTTCAAAATCTCAAGGTCCTAAAATCTCAAGTCCCAAGGTCCTAAAGTCTCAAACAAAGTCCCTAAACTCCAAAGGTCCAAATCTCCAGAATTCCAAATGAAAAGCCAGAATATCCTTTCAGAGTACATATTCTGAATTAAAGTCGTCTGTAGATACCAAAACACTAAATATTTTGATCCTCCACAGACGGATCCCAACACTCGCATCTTGAAAGACCCTGAAATCTGCCATTTCAAAATAAAAGTCGTATCATGTCATAGAACCGATATGGAGCAGTAATTATTTGAACTATCACGTTGTCCACGTACTAATGGGGGTCATCGTACATGAACGCACGTGCCAGACAAGACGTAAAATCGAGATTTATCCCAATAGTCACACCGTCGGGAAAATTCTGATCATCGTAGCGAACAGTTCTGGCAACAATATCGCAAGGCTCGAATCGGCGTGCACGACGTCTCGTAAGAGCAGGAGAGCGGAACTCGAACTGTCTTCTCCTTCTATTTGTCGGACTGCGCTCTCATTTGCTGGCTCTTGCGTCCCTCTGCGACTCTCCTTCTCTGTCTCTTTCCATTCCGCTGATATCTATATACGTACACCTATTTCTATCCTCGTCTTCATCGCGTTACGTGTATGAGCGTTGTCCTTCTTCGCCGCTTCCTCTCTGTCGCTCCTGCAATATAGGGTGAGATCGGGCCATGGACGTATCCGACAGGATTGGACCACCTTCTGACGTCACTGCGTGGACCGACGTATCTCGTCGACGATTGTCGAAAGCATGTTGTGTTCTCGCGCCTATATATCCACCTACGGCAATCAGCGGCAAATTCAAACACGATAAAGCCAGATTTCTTTTTTACTGCGCGCCGGTTCTTTCTGGCCGTCGAGGACTATCATTTTTGACGAAGTAGCCCCCGACAGGGAATATTCGCATCCTCGTGGTTTCTGAAATTACGAAATCTAGATCTTCCGAGGTAGAACGATGTAAGAAAAGGCAGGGACGAATTATTAATTTCGAAAACCCTCCGCGTTTTAAATATGGATTTTTACGGGTCGTATATTCTTTGCATATTTCAGTACGTAAGCGTGTAAGCCTGTTTCTCGCTATGCGACATCTACCCGTTTCGTAAAACTGCTTATTCAACCTTGTTCGGGGCTGGTAACGCATTTATCATGTGGACCTTTCGATAATTGTAAACAATGGATATCTTTCTCTCGTACAGTATTGTTCGCATATCGTTATTTTTTCATACGACTGTAGGAGACAGTAGGAGGAGAAGTTTTTGGGCATTTTGGTTTCTCGGGAAGGGTGTAGGTAAAAAGGTTTGCGTTACGTATTGTAGTAAAGCGTGACATGATAGTCTTAGGAGCATAAGATCCTTGAAAGAGAACAATAATCGACTTCGCTCAAGATGAATGACATCGAAGTCTGCGTAAGCGAGTACGTGCCCCGATGCCGAGGAACATCGGCAAGGGCGCTAGCCGCAGAAAACAGTGGAGGTTAGGTACGGCTAGGACGTTGCGTTCCAGGCAGTAGTGAGAAGAGTACCCGGAGAGAGCACCCGGGACGGGTAGGTAGATACACATATAGGTAGGTAGAGGCGCAGAGGTAGACGAGAAGAGACGACCGCTTGAAATCCCTTTCTCCTTCCCGCCTTTCCTGCCTGCTTCTCTCTACCACCCGTCCGCCATGCCACTACGAGCGAGCGAACGTACAGCTAGGCCGGCACAGTCCTGTAGCCCATTTGGCATTTCCCCAGCTATAGCGGCGGTCCTGTAGCCCATCGTTGTTATCGTCCCGCAGCTGCATAAAGTCGGCTCTGGCTCCCCTTACCCCTCTGGACCCCTCTCAACCGTGCTGTCGACCGACCGCCCGTCCACTCCCCTCCTCGTTCTGTTTCGCTCACCTCGACATCAACGTTTCTTCCTCTATCTCTCTCTCTCTCGCCTCGTATCCTTCTCTCACCGGCCTGCCGACCTGATCGTGTTGCCCTCCTTCCCCACCCCGATCGTACCGACGCTTCGACCAATCCCCTTCCTTGTCGCCCCGTGAGTTCTCGTTGTCCGCCGGTTCCTCTCTCTCTCTCGCTATATCGCACATGCCTGCCAGCCTGACGTTTCCCCTACTCTGGCTGTTACTACCACCAACGTTGCCTTATTCCACATCGTTACCGCTATGCCACACACGTACACGCGTGCGCGCGCGCACCGTACACCATCGACGTAGGTGCCACGTTCCTACAGCGACGCGACGCTGGCGCCGCCAGCCAGGGACGCCACGAAACGTTTCCCTTCCCCTGCAACCCCTCGTCTGATTCAAGTCCATGTACCGTCGACGACGCCTGATGCTGCCGTGCTGCGGTATATACACTCGCACACCCGTCCTTGTCGTTCTATCGATTCCCTCCCCTTCCCCCTTTCCCCTCTCACCGAACCTCTTCTCATCCTACTCGTCATGTACCCCCTCTTTTGCTTTTCAATCTGTCCGTCTCTTTTCCACATCGCGAGTCTCTCACCGGCGGCCCAACTTGCCTGTCTGCTTGCTTGGCCTGCCTGACTGCCTGACTACCTACCTGCCTTGCTCGTTTACTTACTTGCTTGCATGCTAGTCTGCCTGCTAGGTTGCTAGCCTGCTTGCTTGCTTGCTTGGCCTGCCCGCTTCGTTCATCCTCTATGTCGGTAACCTTGGTGGAGAATAACCCGCCGTTCAATTCAAGGAATTATGACGGCCCCTCGATTTCTCTCTTTTTCTATTTGTTAGCCCCCCCACCTACCCCTTCGACTCTCCTCTTTTTCGTTCTTTGTCACTAGTTTCCTTTTCTATCCTTCTTTCACTTCTGATCCGAGATGAGCGGAGCAGAGAGCCGGTCTTTGCTCGTTGCCGCTCATTCGTGCTGATATTTACGCGCTCATGGACCCCGTACAGCGAGCGCCGCCATTACCAGGCTTCCAGCAACCATGTCGTTCAATATACAAAGCGGGCTATACGACGGCGATACGCGTCTCGGAGATAATTATGGGAGGAGATTTTTTAATATTCATTGTATAAGTTGCGGAACGACGGATAATACTTGTATCGAACAACGACCAACTGATGGAAAAAAATGAAACCAAGAGTATTTTTGAGTTTCAAGTCGAGCGGAAGGGGTGCAGAATCCTTGATGCAGCGCCATCACCTGTAATGGCGCGCATGAGTAAATGCGTTTCGAGGTTAGGTCGTTGCGAAATCATTCTCGATTCGATATTTTCGATTGAGCAGTTTGAGGAGGACTTCAAGAGCTATTTTCTTTCTTAATCGACTCGGTTATTCTTTACATTTATATGTACATGAGTTTAGGGGTTAAATGCGGTAGGACTGTGAACATTGACATAGTTGTAGTTAAGTAGTGATAGGTATGTATCGAGTATATTTACTTGTACATTTTGACTTATTAATAAACTGTATTAATGGAGAACGTTCGATTGTTAATTAATTCATTTTCGGATTTCAGTGCCAATATTTAGTTAATGCACAATTCTGAATTTAAGGGATTTTGGAATTTCAATATTTGGAACGAATTTGGGATTAAAATTAAAGGAATTTGGAAGATTAGGAATTTAAAGTTTAAATTTCTTGAGACTTTGGGGTTTTAGAGTTTCAAGAATTTGGTTTTCTAATTTAAGAAATTTTAGAAGCTTGCAATTTCTGAAGTTTGACTTTGGGATTTTTGGACCTTCAAGACCACAAAACCTTGAAGTTCCAAGAGTTCATAATTTTCCAATTTGATGACTCTTAAAACTAGGAATCTTTAAACCTTCGAAAGTTTGAGAACCCTGTATGAACCCCTACAAATTTGGTACAATACAAAAACACCACCGTAAATATAAAATGTCCTTACCCCTTTGTACCTCAATCACGTTCTCTTAGCTTAACGATTAATCCATCTCCAAGATTATCCTCTAACCACTCAAAAGTTCAACCACGTTCTTTTATTCCTGTTCGTTTTCACTTTCACTACCCTGAAATATTCAGCAGCAAAAGCGAAGGTTAGTTGATGAAACAGTAAATGGAGAAGTATGATCGTTCATTGGTGACTACGCAAGTAGGACGGAAGCACGTTATTCGTGTTTAACCGTTTCAACCAAAACTTTTAGCGTGATGAAATTCGAGTTTAATTAGGCAGAATGTAAATTTAATTACATTTACTATTTGAATCGTAATTGAAAAGAACCGACGTAATTTTCTCCGTTCATGAAGCTGTTGAAGCCCGAGTAGAAACACGAACAAGGCTGATCGTGTTCGTTTGAAGAGATAGGTGTGGCAATTATCGTTTCACCTTAATTTTTGGTGGTTTTACAGGTAGCTGCATTGGCGTAACCAGTCAATGATCGATCGGCTGGAAATCTCTGCAACGATATCGGCAGAATTAACCCTTCGGATACTTTGTGTCTCTCGCGGGCTCTTCAGTCACTTGAAATTATCGGCGAGTACGGTGAGTAATTGCACCTTCGATTGGTAAATTATTAAACCCGTCCGATCTCGTTTGTTACGTTCGCGTTTTGATTCTGTTACTGAAATCCATTCCGTTTCTTTTTTTACTTTTTGTAATCGCACACGATGCTCGTACGGAGTCAATTAAAACAATTTTCGGCTTTCGTTCTCACGAATGTTTGAAAAAGAACAACTTTTCCATTCCACTAATTACCATTCGTTACCAACTGTTTCTTTTTTCATTTTCACTTAACAAGTATCTTCGTATCGAAATCGCGTCCGGACAAGGACTGGTTTTTATTTCGAGGCAGATTTTTTGTGAATGAATAATGCTCTCGATTATTTAGATGTACGTTGTTTTTTATTATTAATACTTTTATTTGGTATCGATTACTTAATTTAGTCGATTACAAATATCATGAACATGTTGGCGCAATTAAAATTTTATTTAGGGTGCACCAGGTTGTGAATATCGTTTAGGTATATAATGGTTTTTTTATTCATTGTAATTTGATATTGTAATTAATTTTGTGTGATAATATTTTTATTAAGTATAACGAAGAATTTCTCTTCGTTGAAGTAAGAATTTTCGAGCTGACGAATGTTATTTTATTTCACTGATTTCTGATGGGGTGAAGACCAAGCGTACATTTTGGGGGGATAGTTCACATTTTTGGAGAAATATTTCCCATTTTGGAGGATTAGTTCACATTTTTGGAGAACTACTTTCCATTTTAGGGGGTAGTTTACATTTTTGTGGGACTAATTTTCATTTTAAGAGGTTGGTTCACATTTTTGGAGAACTACTTTCCATTTTAAAAGGTTGGTTCACATTTCTGTGGGACTAATTTTCAATTTAAGATGTCAGTTTACATTTCTGTGGGACTAATTTTCATTTTAAGAGGTTAGTTCATATTTATGGGGAATAATTTGCACTGTAGAAAGTCACTTCACATTTGGGGGTGTTATTTTTTATTTTAAAGGATTAATTTACTGTTTAGAATAGTGGTTCTCACTTTAAAAGAACTAATTTCTATTTTAAGCTGAAAAGTTCATTTTTAGAATTTCATTAGAGGGTGCAGTTGTATTTTAGTTCGCCAATTTGCATGTTGAAAGGTCAATTTCTATTTTGGAAGGTTAGATTGTGTTCTAAGAGGTTAATTTGTATTTTGGAAAGATAATTTATGTCTTCGGAGACCAATTCATATGTTCAAAGCTGAATTTGTATTTTGGAAAGTTAATTAGTATTTCGGAAGGTTAATTTATATTTTTGAAAAACAATTCATATATTGAAAGTTCAATTTGTATTTTGGAAGGTTAATTCCTATTTCTGGGGGATAATTAGTATTTAGTATGGTAGTTACCAATGCCATTCAGTGGGTGATGATCCACTCTGACTCAAACTGGACCACCCCGGTCCTAGTTACGCTATTGGTCAATAATTATTATAATTTTAACTTTCTCCTTTATATCTAATAAAAATTATTGATAGAATTATAGTTAACAGTGTTGTAAACAGTATGTAGTGAAATTAGTAACTTTTTAACTGCCATTATAGTAATATCACACCCGATGAATTAACAATGATGATAAGTTAAACATCAAATCACCAATGAAAAATATAATGAAAATATAATAAAATATAATGAAAAATATAATGAATCTTATAGTTGAAACATGATGAATATTAAATTTATTACCATACGTAGTTGCAACATCTGTGTTTTACAATATACCTAATTTTATTGATTTAGTTTGGTAATAGTCATTTAACTTCCCATTGAATTTATCTAAAAACACTTAATTATACAATTAGTTTGGTACTTTAACTTTCCATTGTATTTATCTAAAAGCAGTTAATTGTACAATTAGTTTGGTACTTTAACTTCCTATTGTATTTATCTAAAAACAGTTAATTATATAACAACTACTTTGGAAATATTCATTTAACTTCCTATTGTATTTATTTGAAAACAGTTAATTATATAACGACTAGTTTGGTAATAACCATTTAACCTCTTATTGTACTTATTTAAAAACTATATAATTATTTCAAATAATAACAATTACTTTCACATTGTTTTCATGAATACAAAAAACTACGAATGTGTCATGCATTTATGATACGCGGAAAGGTGTAAAATATTTTACATATGTAGATACAAAGGCAGAACAAAATGTTTGTAAAAATTTGTAATATTTGCAGAGTAAAACGAAACTTTTCATCACTACTCTGTTCTAGCAATAAAAAGTTCTTTCATACACTCGTAAACATGTATTTTTACTTTGCAATAAAATGTTGAGCTAAAACGTTACATCATTGGGTCACACAGACCCAAATACAAAGGAAAATTCGTTAGTTTCGTTTCTCTGAAAATACACACGTATAAGAGGTAATATTCAGTTGATTAGAGATAGCAATTTGATTTTAATTAATTAAATAGAATTTAATTAAATAAAATTTAATTACGTAAACTTAATTGTACAAGAACACAGGAAAATACATTTATTATTGGACTATAATGAAAGGTATGTTGCTTTGATTTGTCTTAATTATTAAATTGTTTAATTAATTCACCTGAAAGATCTTCGTAGATTACTACCAATTTATTAAATTAATAATTCAAGAATTAATATATATTTATTATTTTAAGTGTGTTGAAGATTTATACGAATGTGTTGTGTTCATGCAAATGGCGTTTGTATAAAAATTGTGGATAGTACTTTTTTATGGAAATTTTATTTATTTATGAGAAGAGTTCCTATAAAGGATACAAAAATATCATTTTTTAAATAAAAGTAGTTTTCTATTTATAAAAATGGAATTTATGTGACGTTAACATTGATGTTCTACATGTTGTTAATTTTTAGCATTGCCATATCATATGTATTACATTATTACTTTATTACGTATTATTTGTAATATTCGTATTATTAGTAATTACATTAGTATTATTATATTACGTATCATATACATACATGTGTTACAATATTACCATACATATCATATGTGTCATAAATTAATACAGAATATACTCTGTCATTAGTACATACTACATATCTATGCCAATGCAGTATTTTAATATTATTATATGGTCAAGTATTTCTTTTGAATAAAAAACACATTTAAGTACATAAGTAGTTAGCGACGTAAGGGGTGATGGCCTTTGACTTACGTGGTTTCAGAAGTTTACGAGATTTGAATTAAAAGAATGTTGAAATAAGGGATTTTAGAACCACAAATTTTGTGGTTTCAGAAGTTTGCAAGATTTGAATTAAAAATATTGAAATAGGCGATTTTAGAACATTGGCAGTTCTGAACATTAGATCCAGAAGTTATATGGTTTCAGAAGTTTTCAAGATTAGAATTAAAAAAATGTTGAAATAGGAGATTTTAGAATGTTGAGATTTTGGGGAGTTCTGAGTATTAGAAGCATAAGTTTTGTGGTTTCAAAAGTTTGCAAGATTTGAATTAAAAATATTGAAATAAGGGATTTTACAATGTTCAGCCTTTGATTTATACCTCTTTTCCAGAGGTTTGGAAATTTAAACTTAAAAATATTGAAATATGAGATTTTAGAATGTTCAACTTTGATTTACCTGCTTCCAGAGGTTCCCTAGATTTGAACTTAAAAATGCTGAAATATGTGATTTTAGAATATTCAGCCTTTGAGTTATGTGGTTCCGAAAGTCTACAAGATTTGAACCCAAAGACCCAAGAACCCATTCATGTGATCTCAGAATGTTAAGATGTACATACATTTGTCTTCAGAATCATCATATTTTTAAATCATACTTTAACTAAAATATATGAGTACCTAAACGTCCTTCTAACGATGTCGAAGAAAGGACAGGATTTCAATTGCATTTTAACTATAAAAATTTGAGTACATAAACGTTCTTCTAACATTCTCGAGGACAGAAGAATAGGATTTCAATTGTTTTTTAACTATAAAAATTTGAGTACATAAACGTTCTTTTAACATTCTCGAGGAAAGGATAGGATTTCGTTGACAGGAAGAACGAACACCATAAGTAGATACAATTTTTTCCATACGTTCTTGACCTTTTGACAAAAGCATCGGACCCTTCCCCTTCTCCAACCCCAAGGTTCATAGGATAGAGAATGTAGGATGTCGTTTGCGCGACATCAGTGTCAGTCACTTGTTGAATGTCGGCCAGCATGTACGGATGAGCATCCGGTGTGCGTCCTTGCAGTGTTTTTCGCTGCGGTCGCGCATTTCTCCTCTCTGTTCGTGCAAAGCGTTGTACAGTCAATAGCAAATCTGTCCTCCCTAGGGAAAATATCGCAATCGAGGAGAACGAAGCCTTGCACTCGTTGATTTTTACGGATTCATCGCAGTTTAGATATTTTAAATTGTAGGTAATTGGGGATTTCACATTAGAAGGGTTAAGTCCCTTAAAATTTTTGGAATTTCGGTTTCTCAAATTTTAGGAATTTAAATATTTAAAATTCTAGGAATTTAGATATTTAAAAATTTACGAATCTGGATATTTAAAAATTTAGGGATGTAGGTACTTAAAATTCTAGGAGTTTGAATAATTAAAATTTTTGGAATTTAGATATTTAGAAATTTGAGTACATAAAAATCTAAGGATATAGGTACTTAAAATTCTGGGAATTTGGATAATTAAAATTTTGGGAATTTGTGTATTTAAAATTCTAAGAATGTAAGAATTTAAAATTCTAATAATTTGGATTTAATAATTAAAATTTTAGGAACTTCAACGTTTAAAATTCTAAAAATTTGAGTACTTAAGAACTTAAAATTTGGGTATTTGAAACTCTAGGAATTTGAGGATTTTAATGTATAAAATTATAAAAATTTGGGATTTTTGAGATTTGAGAATTAGGAAAATTTGAAAACCAGAAAATTTGTGAATAAAAAAATTAGTAATCTAAATTTAAGAATTTATAGAATAGAAAATTTGCAATTTAAAAAATTCAAGAGTTGATAATTTTTGGAAGTATAATTTTTGTTTGCATTATTTCGATCACTGTTCGAACTGTTACAATGATTAGAGTATTAATAAAATCCATATTTCAATTTCGAACAGTTATACCCTTCGAACAAAAATATAACACCAAATCTTGGTTTGATTTCATTTTGCTGAATCACATTTACCTGAATAAATTGGCGGTTGGAATAATTAATAACGACTCCACCGAATCATCATTTTAATTATAATTACAGTTATTATTGTTTGATTAAACATTCGATGCTTAATGCTCCAACCTATTATGCAGAATGAGGTATTTAAAAGGGCGTAGCTAATACCTTTATTACTTTTGCAATTGCACACAAATATGATTAAGAATCAAACTAGATATTTACATCGTATGAAATTTTAATGAATGCTTTTTGTATGAACTTGAATTCGAAGATTATTCGAATATGCACTTATTTATTATTTGTAGTTAATGTGTTTATTATTTGCTGTATAGTGCTGCATATATATTTATGTAGTCATCCAGAAGGGTAATTCTGAGAAAAGTAATTTTAGGCAATTTACTAGGTCTTGGTGTATTATTTTTTAGAGATATAAAATTGAAAAATTGTGAGTCTCAAAAATGTCAGAGTTCCAAATTTCAAAGTTGAGGAAATTTAGAGCTGAAAATTTTCTGAGGTCTAAAATTTCAAATTTCCAAAAATCTAAAATTCTGAAATACCGCAATTTTGCAATTCAATGATTCCACAATTCTACAATTTCACAATTCCACAATTCCACAATTCCACAATTCCACAATTCCACAATTCCACAATTCCACAATTCCACAATTCCACAATTTCACAATTCCACAATTCCACAATTCCACAATTTCACAATTTCACAATTCTGCAATTCCATAATTCCACAATTCCAAAGTTCTATAATTTCACAATTCTGCAATTCCACAATTCCACAATTCCACGAATATACGATTTCACAATTCTACAATTTCCCAATTCTACAACTTCCCAATTCTACAATTTCACAATTCTACAACTTCCCAATTCTACAATTTCACAATTCTACAATTTCACAGCTCTACAATTTCACTAATCTACAACTACAATTCCACAATTACAATTTCACAATTCCACAATTCTACTACTTCAATGTATTACAGCTCCAAACTTCTACAACTCACAAATATGATTCCAAAATTCTGCAATTTCTATCTCAAAAACTTCTAAGATCCTAAAGTTCTGAGGTCCTATGGCTTCAAATTCAAAAACAATCTGAAATATACAATCTCCAAAAATGTGCGATCTGTTACACAATTTAAAATACGCTACTAACTCTTAACACATAAATACTCCGCACAAGTTACAATTTAACTTTTTATGTATACTTAAGTCCGTACCAGTATATACAAATAAACCTTCACCGTATCACAAATTTTATCCCCTCAGTCGAGTCAAAAATGACCTTGCATCCTTTCTACAGTGGGTTAAACTTGCGAACGGAGTGCTTTATCGAAGAACGTATATACACGAAGCAAGTGACTGTGCTTGAAAGGAAAGAGGGCAGCTTTTTAGCTAGTTATGGAAGCTTTTGTTGCTCGTTTGGTAGACCCAAGGTGACTTAAACGCGGTTTTAAAGGATTCTATTGTCACGGGGGATGCAGTTGTTTGTAGAAGTACGACCTTATTCCGCCAGGTTTCGCACACTTTTTCGACGTACGTGCGTAAATAGGACCAGAAGGGCTTGCGTAATACCAGCTCGACTTTAATGTGACCCCATGACCCTTTAAGAGGAGACAACGTCTCCTTTGAACGTAAATTTTGAGCTCTCCGCCGATTAAGCTTGATGAATTCACGGCTACTCTGATTTATTGTTAGTCGAATTTATGTGCTTTTTAAGGAACGCTATTTTTGTGTACTTATTTTAGCGATTGTTTACAGAATGATTGACGTTATTTTTGTAGTTTTAATTCCTTATGAAAGTTGTTTTTTTGTTTATAGCTTGTCAATTATGAAAGATGTGGAGATTTGGATTATGTACATCAATTTTAGGAAATTAAGGAAGTATTGAAGTTTTATGTGATTTGGGTAAATAATTTGGTAAAGTAGTTTGATAGAATTATTTTAAAATGACATTTATGGTATATTAATTTCAAGTCTAATATCTTCAAGGTTTCTTTCTTTTTTTTAGGCTAAAGGACGAAATGGTATAAATGGTACAGTAGCAAGTTAGGTACTATAAAAAGAATGTTGTCATATGCAAATAATATGTTATTTTGATATATGACGTAAAAAATATATGCTACTTATTAATATATTATGTAGCTAGTTTATATCAATATATGATATGTTGTCTGGTGGAGAAGAAATATTGTTTGGATAATACATAAATAATTTTCAGGTGGAACAAATAAGTGAAAAATATCGTTTAGGTATTATATTATGTAGTTCATACATTAATATATCACATATAGTTTATACTAATACACGTATAACACATAACCTATATAACATATCAATATAATCTTCTTACATAATACATTATTATATAACCTACATAATATGTGTAGTTTATACATTAATATATCACAGATAGTTTATGCAAATATATGTACAATACATAACCTACATAACATATCAATATAAGCTTCTTACATAATACATTACCATATAACCTACATAATATGTGTAGTTTATACATTAATATATCACAGATAGTTTATGCAAATATATGCATAATACATAACCTACATAACATATCAATATAAGCTTCTTACAAAATACATTACCATATAACCTACATAATATGTGTAATTTTTACATTAATATATCACAGATAGTTTATGCAAATATATGCATAATACATAACCTACATAACATATCAATATAAGCTTCTTACAAAATACATTACCATATAACCTACATAATATGTGTAATTTTTACATTAATATATCACAGATAGTTTATGCAAATATATGCATAATACATAACCTACATAACATATCAATATAAGCTTCTTACAAAATACATTACCATATAACCTACATAATATGTGTAGTTTATACATTAATATATCACATATAGTTTATGCAAATATATGTACAATACATAACCTACATAACATATCAATATAATCTTCTTACATAATACATTACCATATAACCTACATAATATGTGTAGTTTATACATTAATATATCACAGATAGTTTATGCAAATATATGTACAATACATAACCTACATAACATATCAATATAAGCTTCTTACATAATACATTACCATATAACCTACATAATATGTGTAGTTTATACATTAATATATCACAGATAGTTTATGCAAATATATGCATAATACATAACCTACATAACATATCAATATTAACATATCAACCTTCTTACATAATAAATAACCACATAACCTACATAACACATTACCAAAATATCCTTGTCCCATTTCCACCCATCAAATCCCCAAAACAATCATCAATTACCCAAACCGCAAAAAACAGAAATTCCACACATACTCGAGCTTTCAAACTGCATACTTGGTCAAATTTTATTCGACCTAGCTGAAGTGCACAGGTCGAGTTTAGCTTCGAAATATATACACAGAGGCGTGTACCGGTGGTCATGGGCTAAGTTCAGTGCCGAGTTCAAACAGGTCTGAACCCTCGGCCTATGGCCCATTGTTCATTATCCCAGAAGGGCCTTGGAAATTCCTTTAGCCCGTGGAATCGGTAGAGCCGAAACTTTGTGTCCTCGTAGACGTGCTTCTATACAGACACCGCTAAGCTCTTAACCCAAACACGTTTCACGTGTAGATGTAAGAGTATTTAAGCTTTCTCTTCGGGTTTTCCGCCTTACTTGGGTTCAGAGGTGAAAAGAAGGTGGGCTTAGGATACCTAAACGCAGCGGTTCTTGTTAGGAAATTACATGTTCGTTTCAATGGTTATCTTTGGGTTGCTTTGAAGGGTGTTTGGTATTTGGGATTTTGGAGGTTTGGGGGTTTGGAGTTGTAGAATTTTGGGATTTTGGGGTTTGGAGGACTGAGACGTTGAGTTTTTGGGATTTTTAGATTTTGGGGGTTTGGGGTTGTAGAATTTTGGGATTTTGGGGTTTTGGAGGTTTGGGCGTTTGAAGGACTAAAACGTTGAGTTTTTGGGATTTTGTGACTTTGGGACTTTGGGACTTTGGAATTTTGAGATTTTGGGATTTTTAGATTTAGGTATTTTGAAATTTTAGAACTTTGAGATTCTTGGAACTTAGGAGCTATGAAATTTTTTAAGTTTGAAGCCTGGAATCACTTAATTTTTCAAGCTTGTGACTTTGGTACTTTGAAATGTTATTAGTGCTCTTAAACTTTTGAACATTGCGAATTTAAAATTTCAAAATCTTAGAACTTAAAAATTTTTAAAAGAATTTTGTACCCCTGAAAGTTGTTTGTAACCTTTTTCTATTAAAAAAATTTAAAAAAGTAGAAAAATAATATAAACGAGTAGGTCCAAAGAAAGTACAATTCTCAGAACTATATTCCATACAAATGTTTGAGAATCTCTGAAGCAACTGACCGTTTAATTATATCGACTCGGATATATATTATTTCCGTATCATCGAAAACTGCTAATTAGCACGTTTAATGGGCATCGTAAAGATGCGTTCGCTTATCACAGCGCTTATTTCGCACGCAAAGCGAGAACTGGGACACGACTTATAAGAAAAAGAAGAAGAAGAAAAAAACACGCGTGTCACCGTATTACGTAGTGACTACCTGTTCTTTACGTAATACGCTGTCGTAGCTGTGTCCCGAGAAACTAGAAGAAGCAGTGGACACGCTTCTCCGCGACAAACGAAGAAATAACACGCTCGTACGTTTCGCCAAGGAATATTTTATCTTCGTTATCCTTCGTCTGAGTTTTCCTTGAAATTTATTCTCTAAAGAAACATTTCTCGGTGTATTTAAATGAACAAAACTGACAATGAGAGATACTGAGAATTGTTTTCAATTTTATAGGTTAATGTCGAAGTCTAATATAATAGATTCACAAAATGGCGCGTGTGGTACTTGATCTTTGCAGGTTAATTTTTATGTACGACATTTATTTTGGGAATGAAATTACTGGTTGTTTGTTATGAGAAATAACAGTTTTTAATTTTTAATTTTGGAGTATATAAATTATGACATATTTTGTTGATATAAGAGTATTGCAAAATGGTACTCATGATACGATAAATTAAAGTTTAAGTTTCAATGAAAATTACTATGTCTCAGATTTATTAATATTTTTCACTAAAAATTACTGTCAGTTTGTGATAACAATTTTTTATTGTATAATAAATTATATAAATTCATATATTGTCATATTCTGATGACAAGTATTATAAAATGGCATTTATGGTACAAAATTGTGTAACTTGTTCATTTGAAAAATTGTTGAATTTCAATAAGCTCTAATTTTACAGATAAAAATAAAAACTTGACTTAATGGCGATTCTCTGAAATATAAAAAGTAAAAGTTTTATATTTCATTAAAAATTTCTGAACTCTCCATCATATGTCTATACAAAGACCTTCACAGTCACAAATTAATATTCCTTTTATCTGCAGCATTTATTATGAATATTACAGCGTTAAGGTTTTTATTTATAAAAAAAGGCGATATTGGATATGGAATACATATCCGATTACAGATAAGGTTATTACTGGTAACTGATAAAACGACGTCAAATGTAATATCGAACGGTACGTTGTTTCATATTATACTTCTTTGCATAATTTAGTCTTTTTTTGTGTCGTATGCTTGCACGCATTAGGGTCACTAGGGTGCACCACTTTGTGTCACCATCTTGATTCATTACGCAGGAATCCCCCGATTCGTGACTGGCGGTCGTTAGCACGGGAACCTGTCCGCACTTTTGATGAATTATTACCCTTTTCCATTTTTTCTGTTTTCTTGTCTTCTTTCCATTAATGCACATTCCAACATTTCACGCAATGAATGCGAAAACCGTTCGAATAATTAATTAGAGGGTAACATACCTCCGACATTGTAAAAAAACACTTTCTCAAGAATTTATTCAGGAAAAACTCCATAAATCATTTTCGCTAGGAAAATATGTATTGTAGATTTAAATACGAATTGTTACTGATTCATAAATTGTTTCAATTTACAAACCGTTATAGATTTATAAATTGTTAGGTTAGGTTAGTTAAATTTGCAAATTGTTATAAATTTATAAATTGATTATACTCGCAAATTGTTATAGATTTCTAAATTGTTTGTGTTTATAAATTGTTATGTATTTATGAATTGTTTGTACTTTCAAATTGTTTTATATTTATAAATTGTTTATATTTGAAAATTATTGTATGCTGTTTATAAATAAACATACATACAATGTGAACGTAGTTACATTTTTAAATAATATAATTAAAAAATGAGTAAAGCATTTTGTTTGTTACAATAACCTAACATTGTCTATTAAAGAATTTTACTTGAAAACAAAAATTATATAATATTGCAGATTTGTAACATTTTGAGAAGCTATAATAAAATTTCCTCTACAAAATACAAGAACCCCATATATTTTATCATATTTGCAACAGACCTCTAACAAAATGCTTTTAACATTTTCAAAATTTGCCTATAAACTATAAAAAAACAATCTCTGAAAGTCTAAAGTAAAAAAAGATACCATAAAAAAAGTTTCCAATTGCAAATACTAGAATTAAACATATACGAACCAAATACGTTTTCAAATTCCCGCCAAAATTGTTAGTCTTAACCTAACCTAAATTAAATTAAAAAAAATTGTACTCTTCACGAATATTCGTATGAAACTCCAGAGTATTCGTGATTCCAACTTATTTACAGTATATGTTTACACGAAAAAAGAGAAGAAACATAATTTTTGTAAAAAAATAAAAGCTATCCCTCGAGTTGGGTAACTTTATGGGGAGGTAATTCTGCGAAAAGTTTTCTCGATCGCGTCCCCTACGTCGGTAAAGCAGCACTGGCGAGTAGGCAGGAAATTATAAGGGCGGAGGGTTCCCCTTTTAGGGAGGTCGGTTTTAGGGTGGCTGTTGGGAATCCCGAGGATCTTCGAGGGGGAGTTTTTTGTCGCGTCTGTATTCTCGCACGGCGCCGAGGGGGCGCTTTTTAAGGACGGTCGACATCGTAGGACAGCGTCGCATCACCACGCGTTCTGCTTTTGATCTGTTACTAATTTTTCCCTTCTACGAATTGCGTAGTTCATTCTCCGGTTAAATTAGGAACTGTTGGAATTAATATCCTTTTATATTTGTCTTTTGGAGACATCGTGCACGGTTCTCTGAAATTCAGGTTTTGTTACAAGAACGTACTGGTATTGAATGTGGATTACACGTTCAAAGTACACGTTTAAAATACCTAGATTAATTTTGTGAGGTATGATTATAATTTTTGTGAAGTTTATTTTGGGACCATTTCTGGAAATAAATTCATAGTAAAAATTTGAAAGCTTGAAGCTGTTAAATTTTGGCGACACAAGATAACAACTTTGATACTATAAGTTTCAATAGAGAGGGTAAAATTAACTTTATTATAGGATGTTATCAGATTTCCAAATTTTTCAGTTCTCAAGTTTATCATATTCTTAAATATTTAATTTCTCAGATTTCTAAATTTTTAGATTTTTAAATATTTAATTTCCTAAATTTTCCAATCTCTATGGACTTAATTTTCTTATGTTCTAAATTACTATATTACCAACCTTTCAAATGGCTGTTTTCAAACCCTAAATTTACAAATTTCGAAATTCTTTACATTTTTCAAATTTCAGGTTTTAATTTTTTTTTCTAAATTTTCAGATTCTCTAATTTGAAATTTCCAAATTTTCTCAATTTTTCACGTTTTTAAACTTTTTAAGTTTTAATAACTTGTCATAATTCCGAAAAATTACTCAAATTTCTCAAACTTCTCAAATATTTCAAATTTCTCATATTTCATATTTCGAAATTTCACAAATTGCTAAATTTCCTTACTCAAAATTCCCAATATTCCAACATTTTTCAATCTTTCAAACAATTAAAATTTTATCTATTTTAAACTTTCCAAGTCTTCCAAATTTCTTAAATTTCCTAAAATTCCTAAACTTCCTAAACTTCCTAAATTTTCTAAATTTTCTGAATTTGTTAAATTTAAAAAATTTTTTACATTTCTTAAATTTCTTAAATTTTCTAAATTTCTTAAATTTCTTAAATTTCTTAAATTTTCTAAATTTAATAAATTTTATAAATCACCTAAATTACCTAAACTTTCTAAGTTTCCTAAATTTCGAAAACGTCCTAATCATCAGTATTTTAATTCCAATTATCAGTACTTCAGTATTGCCAAAAAAGTTCAAGAATATTGAAATAGTAACACTATATTTATATCGATTATAAGTCTCGCTACAAATGTTTAAAAACCGTGGATGAAGCGAACCAAATTTATCAACATCCAACAAACAAACTTTATTAACACAATCATAACCAAAAATAAATAGTATTAATAGATTGTCAAATGTCGAACGTTATAACCTCTTCAAGATTACTCAAACCGATCATATCTTCCCTTTACAATGAACCTGCACACATCCTAATTTCCCTCGATTTCAACAAAGTTCAACCTCCCTTTTCTTTCACATCAGAACTCCGTCAAAAGCAGAAGAAAAAGAACAAATTCATTGAAGCATTGTACCCCTAAAAGACAACGACGCACGTAGCCATGAAATGGTTCTCTCGCAAACCGCGGTTGCGCCGCATTTCGATTTCTGACCATCGAACGGTAACTCGGCGGATTCGAAGTTGCATAATTAATTTTTCTATAAATCTCTCGCCGAGGAATAACGCGAAATTTCCTCCCGGGGTAATATCAGCGAAGCTTAGCGGAGCAAAGGAGAAAACTCGAGGAGAGAAAATTTCTCCGTGCGCGCGAGGAGGAGCACGGGTTAGGGGGTTGAGCGAAGGAGAGACAAGGAGAGGGAAAAACCTAGAGAGAGAAGTACGAGGCTCCATCGTTGGGTTGGAAACAGAAAAGGAAAAAGAGCCGGGTTGCGAACGGCGAGTGCGAGAGAGACGCGGTAAGTCGTGGAAAAAGAAAGCGACGACGCCGGGAAAGAAAGATGGAGAGAGAAAAGAGCAGAATTGCGGAGAAGAAAGGAGACAGAAGGGTAGACAGGAGTTGAATCGGGGGTTGCTTTTTCCTCCCTGGTCTTTCGCGTCCTCGGGCGCTGCGGGAGAACGATTCTACGGAAGGAAATAATATTCTTAATAGAATATGAGAAAGCGTATATTTTCTGGAGATACTAGAGTAAGCTTGGATACATTTTAGAATAACTATTGTGACGATCGTTGAAATTATCGAATAAGATGTTTGTTTTATTTTGTATTTACTGATGGGACCAGGTGTCTTACGTTCATTCGAATGTGCAATTAAAAGTTAGAGTACCGATTGTAATTTAGAGTACCTACATTATAGGTAGAAGAAGGAGTAGAGGTTTTACAATCGTCACATATCATCAAATGTGTTTGAAGCTATCGAAAACGATACCAAACACGATTATTAATTATTTCATAATAATTGATATCAATGGCGAACAAGTACTACCGTCAATGGTGAGTTATAAGGCTTTCAACGTGATTCCAATCGACTCTATATGTAAAAATGATCGAAAACTATACCTAAATACGATTTTTTAATCAATTCAACAACAATTCACAACAGGTTCCTGTCAACAGATGGCTACCAAAATGTATACAGCAATTTTAAGGTGCTTCTCGAGTTTAACCTCAAAATTTCAAGTTAAAACACAAAATGGCTGCCTGCAGTGTGCAGACAAATTAACAGACAAGTGAATCAATGTAGATAGAGTCGTCCTAGGAGCCTCATTATGTTTGACAGTGTATTCGGACATTTTGTATATAATAGATATAATTGGGGTGAAGTATGTAAAATTATAGACGTCTTAATATTTTAAGATTATGGAAGATTGTTTTGGATATGTTAAATAGTACTGCCTCCAAGATATTTGTAATTTTGTAATATGATCGTGTAAAACATAAGTATTCAATTTACAAATATTAATGAATAATAAGTATAATATATGGATATTAAATTTAAAAGTATGATTAAAGAATAAGTATAAAACATAAATACTAAATTTACAGGTATAAATGAATAATAAGTATGAAACATAAATATTCAATTTATAAGCGTAGAGAAATATTAAATATTAAATAAGAATAAAACTACTAAATCTACAGGTATGAATGGATAATAACTATAAAAACATGACATAATAATTATAAAATAAATGAAATAGTAATTATAAAATAATAACTGCAACTATTGAATTTACAAATGTAAATAATTATAAAACATATAATAAAAATAAAAATATTAAATCTACAGGTATGAATGAATAATAACTATAAAACTATTCCATAATAACTAGAAAATAAATAAAATAGTAATTATAAAATAATAACCAGAACTATTGAATTTACAAGTGTAAATAAGTAATAAACATAAAATAAAAATAAAAATACTAAATCTACAGGTATGAATGAATAATAACTATAAAACTATGACATAATGACTGGAAAATAAATAAAATAGTATATATAAAATAATAATCACAACTATTGAATCCACAAGTGTAAATAAATAAGAAGTATGAAACCTAAATATTGAATTTAAAAATGTAACTAAATAAATACTAATGAAACCTAAATATTGAATTTACAAGTGTAATTAAATAACAAGTATAAAACCTAAATATTGAATTTACAAGTGTAATTAAATAACAAGTATGAAACCTAAATATTGAATTTACAAATGTAATTAAATAATAAGAACATAGTAAAAGTATGAATTTGCTAAATGAATGCCTCCAAACATAAAAATAAAGGAATATATCTTAAAACGCGGAATACACGACTTATACCACTTTCATATAATCGTCGATACAATTATTCGAGCATCTGTGTGAGAAGGGAGGGATTCGATAGGGTTCGCGAGAGAACTTTTATCGCGAGAAAATCACTCGGTGGATTTCCTTTTTTTTTTATTCCCATCGATAACACTGGATTACGCCGATAGAATTAACGTTTCTTTAGCTTTTATCGTTCTGATAGCTAAAACAAAGCTGATATTGAAATTAAAGAGAAGTGATTCCTTCTGGGGTGTTTTCTAGCGCAGTCTCACGGTATTTAAGAATATTTCAACCATAACATAATAATTGTTACCCTTGATTGATTAGTTAATCTTTTTTAATTAGGGGTTCATTTCGGTAATTAAAGTTGAAACGAATGATTTAATATGTTTTTAAAAACGTATTTAAATTTATATAGAGATATTCGAAACATTTCGAACTCTTTTATTAAACTCTTTCAACCGCTGGAATTAAAAAAGATATTAATTAGTGGAATTACAGGTTGTAGCTACGAAATTTCAACATGTCTATTATTCTGTGAGTTACTCCCTCTGGCAGATAATAGATTTACATTTATATGAAAATTCCATATTGTTATTCGTGAAACCTTAAAACGAAAAATTTCGATATTTGAATTTTGTAGACGCGGTGTTTTATACAATTTTAATTGACACGAATAATTTTGGTATTTTTGATAGCGGTATTAATCAAGAAATATTTTTATATTTTTCGTGTACGCATTTATGAGTGTTGACTATTTTTATTAGATTTTTTGGGTACATCAAAGTGGGAGTAGTAAACTAAATTGAATGTTGGAATTGGAGATGTGGCTAGATATAAATTAATTAACCTTACTTAAGTTCAATATTTTTTTTAATTCATATAATACAACAGGAAAACAAACTTGATTATTATTAAAATTTGGTCACTGTGAAAATTTATGGTACTTAAATGAAGAAATTATCCAATGATAAATTCTGTCATTTTTAGGTTAGTTTTGAATAATTTTTAGGGTAGTTTTAAGTCATTCATTTTGATGTATTGATATTTTGCAAGAAAATTTAATAATGTAAAAATTTGATAATTTGCAAATTTCCAAAATTACAAATTTGATAATTTAGAAATTTTTTAAATTTTCAACTACAGGAATGTAAAAGCTAAGAAATTAAGAAATCTGATAATTTCAAAATTTAGCTACTTTCAAACTTGATAATTTAGACACATTTTAAATCTTCAAGTTAAGAAATATAAAAGCTGAGAAATTTACAAAAAATTTCAAAATTTCACTATTTCCAAATTTGATGATGCAGAAATTTTTTAAACTTTCAACACTCAACATTTCAACATGAAAATTGAGAAATTCAGAAATCTGATATTCTGGTCACTTGAAAATTAATTGACCTACAAACTTGATAATTTAAAAATTTTTGAAATTGGTCCCTTCAGAAATAAAAAATCTACTGAGAGATAAGAAATAAAAATAGAAATATTTCTCAAAAATAAAAAATCTAAGTAATTAAAAAATCCAGCAACTTAATACAATTTTCAATTTTGTTTCTTTGAAAATGTAAAAATTAATACATCCAAAAGTTTGAAAAGTCTAATTAACTTCCAAAGCACAAAACCATCAAGAACTCAAATAAATAGACAAATTACACCTGTCATTTCCCCTCAATTTCCATCTCTGATTTATAACATTTATCGCACATAATAAAAGCGTTATATCACAGCATGCATCTCGATTTTTTCCAGCGTGCAGTCTATTTCACTGAAACCGTGCGTATCACTGAATTTTTCATCGCGATAACAGTAATGACCCCTTAACCCATCGCAATTTTCGTTTCATTCTTTTTCTTTCCGTTTCATCCGTGTTTACAATCGGTTGTACGTGGGTGCACAACTCGAGCCGAGCAGCGAGGTACTTTTTCTCCTATTTTCAACGGTGGCGTTCATTATCCGATGCAGATTAAGATAATTAGCCGGCTGAACGGCTGTTTTTATTTTTCACTTTTCACTTTTGCTTTCTGTCTCCCTCTCGTTCGCATCCCCCCGTTCTCCCTTTCCGCCACGCGTCTGTCTCCTTCCTTTTCTCCTTCGTTTCCCGTTTCAATCCTTTTCACCCCTTTGGTTTTTGTGTCTTGTTCTTTGCCGGCGTTACTATTTTAATTCTCTGTTCCCTCTCTTCTCGCCGACGACAACGACCACGCGATTCTCTTCGTGTCTTTTCTTTTTTTTCTGCACTTTTTACCCGATATCTCGCGTGCACTCCGCTTTCAACGACGCGCTTCTGTTCCAAGCGTTTGTAACCTTGAAGCGACTGTTTCCCGCCGAATTAGGGGTTTCATTCACGCGGTAAAAGTCGTCCTTTCGGTCCTTGAATTCTCTAAGTGACACAGAAAATTTAAGTGAAAGTGTGGCTTTGCGAATGTTGACTCGTAACCTTTTTTGAAGTTGGACTGTTTTGGTAAAAATGTGTAAACATAAGAGGTATGCTCATAGATGTATGAGAGATGTTAAGAAATTAAATGAGGATATATTAAAATGTTATGTTTAAATTGGTATTGGAGCATTAGTAGCATGTAATGTAAGTAGCAATTAATAATAGTACTACTGCTAGTACTACTACTACTACTACTATTACTTAGTACTAGTAACAGTAGTAATACTAGTAGTAGCAGTAGTAGTAGTAGTAATAGTAGTAGTAGTAGTAGTAGTAGTAGTAGTAGTAGTAGTAGTAGTAGTAGTAGTAGTAACAGTAGTAGTACTAGTAGAAGTAGTAATAGTAGTAGTAACAGTAATAGTACTAGTAGTGGTGGAATAGTAGTACTAGTACTACTACTGTTATTGTTACTACTACTACTACTAGTACTACTACTGCTACCACTACTACTAGTACTACTACTGCTGCTACTATTTCTACTTCTATTAATATCACTTCTGCTACTACTACTACTACTACTACTACTAGTATTACAGCTGCTACTACTACTACTACTATTACTACTACTACTACTGCTACTACTACTTCTACTATGACCAGTACTGTTATAAGAACTAGAGAAATAGGGAGCTAGGGATTCTGGGTTATATGTAGAAATTTGGGAATATAGAAATATAAGAATATAAGAATACAGGGATTTGGTACATATGGAGATATTAAGGCGTAGATTCCTACATACTTCAACAAGGTGGGAATGCAGTGATCTAGAGATGTAGAAACATATTTATCTAAAAATCTAGAAATCTAGATTTCGAGATTTAGAAATCTAGAGACGCAGAAATCTAGGAATTTTGAAGCACAGCAATTTTGAACGAAGAAATTTAGGGGCCTTAGTAATATGAGGACCTAGAAATTCAACAGTGTAGAAATCTAGGGATTCAAAAATGCAGGGATCTGATAATCTAGGTATTCAAAAATTTAGGTAACTAGAAACCTAGAAATTTATAAATATGTAGAGATCCAAAAATCGAAAAATCCGAAAATCCGAAAATCCGAAAACTCAAACAACTGAAAACCCGAAAGCCCACAAACCCGAAAACCCGAAAACCCGAAAACCCGATAAGCCGAAAATCCGAAAATTCAAAAATCCAGAAGTCCAGAAGTCCAAAAGTCCAAAAATCGAAAAATCCGAAAATCCGAAAACTCAAACAACTGAAAACCCGAAAGCCCACAAACCCGAAAACCCGAAAACCCGAAAACCCGTAAACCCGAAAATCCGAAAATCCGAAAATTCAAAAATCCAGAAGTCCAAAGTCCAAAAGTCCAAAAATCCAAAAATCTAGGGATCATACTACCCATACTTCGACTTCCATCGGAAACAATAAAAGTTCCGTAAAACCAAAAATGAACAAGGAATAAATGTTTCGTTGAAATCAATACTTAAAACGGAAGTACGATTTAAGCAGTACCATCCGTATTCTTTTATTAACAGAAGAGTTAAAAGCAGCTTCTTAATCAATGCAATTTTCCGTGTTTCTCGGAAAATTGCAAAGTAGGCTGGTAAAGGATTTATTGAAAATTTCTTACGATACGCAAACTTCACCGTACTTTCTGCATTTCAAGATTATTTCATTTCTCTCCCCCTTCTTTTCACCCTACTTTGATGTTCCTCGAACGACGACTTTAACATCCTTACCCCATTTTTCCTTGTTACCTTCTCTTCCGATACAAATCTATAAATATACGAAGCTTCTTGATAGTAGCCATTCTTTATTCCCCCTTTCATCTTTATTTCGATCAGGGATAACCATCGCGTTTGATCTTTCCTTCCCGCCGAATAAAATGTAATCGTTACATTTAATTCTCTCATTAGAGAACGTAAGATCAAAGTTTTAATAGTTCTTATATTTATTTGTAACTTAAATTTTTTTTCTAGTTTGGTAAAGGTACTACAACGCTCTTGACCTTTGAATGTTGGTTTCTTTGAAACGTTTCAAGGTTCCCTTTGAAAGTGATTGTTAAGCATTGCTTTTTCGTGCGTTTCCTTGCATAAAGGCGAACAGCCACTTTCCCTTCGCCTTTTAAACAGCTGCTCGCGATATTATGGTGTAATTAGACTTATAATGATTTACGGAAAACGTTCGTTGATTGTTAATTACATCCTTTCTCTGCATAATGTATCGGGCTTCTGAACAGTTTGCGTTCCGAACAAATAAAATGGCGTTTTACTGCGCGACATTTCGAGCAAATTTAAGTTTTCAAAATATCTGCTGTTAAATTTAATAGGAGTAATTTTGTCAACATTTTTGCTGATTTAATAATATATAGAGTTGAATTAAGACATAGGTATTTACATTGTTAAAATATATTATTCTTTATGAAATTAATATGTACACAATTATTTTTCAAAATTTACATTGATATTTTCAGAAACCTGTTAGTTAAGAATAAAAAATAAATTATAATAAACATAATGAGCTTCTTTCAAATTCTAAAATTTTCTAAAAGAACTATTTTAAATAAGAAAGCATTTATTCTCAAAAATGCATGTCGTTAAATATAAATTTTTGTATCATTTTCTATTTTCTATATTTTACTCTCTACATAATAAATAATGAAAAATGAGTAATATTTTGCTAAATAATTTCATATATAATTATTATATTATCTCACATTTCTTTTCGTTTATAAATTACTCTGATTTCAAATTTCGCGGGCTCGCGTTCGAACAAAACGCTGATAACAATTTCCTCGCCCGTCCCAATTAATATTAATCACGAAGCAATTAAAACATTTATCGTTGGCACGTGTCGCTTTAGAGCCTGTAGCGCTCCGTAAATCAGACCACTATGTCTTTGTTAAAGAGATCGTTCGATCTCATAGTACGCTCGTTAACTTTCCGTGAGTTTTCACCTTGTCGAGGGAATGGTCGACGACTTCCGGTGTCGTCGCTCCCACGAACGGGCCATTGCGCGTGAATGTGAGGTGCAAAACGGTTCAACGATTTGATCGTTAACCGTGTAACTTTCTTCGGTCCGATATCAACCTGAATTTTTCTTACTTTCAACACTTTTCAACTACTGCTCTCCATTTTTAATTACATCCTCAAACAATCAATTCATTTCCAATTAAATTATATATCTCGTTTACAATGTTTGCTAATTATGTTTAACTTGATCAGTAATTTAAACTTTTTTTTAGGGTGTTTCATAAGATACATTTTAATAAATTTATAAAATAAAATAATATATATATACAATAAGTATAAAATGATAGATATGGACATTTTTTGTTAGTACAAAATTAATTAAATATCACTATTCATTTCTATTAGCTTGCTATTATTTTTTTTTTTGTATAATTTTGTATTTCTAGTGCAGTTTTCTTGGAATGTATATCGATTTTTATTTGAGATACAAAATTAATGTATATACCAGTTGTTTATCAAATTTTTTATTTCATTTATATTTTCTACTGTGTTTATTTCATTCATTCCACTTGTATTTCATTTATATGTCCTACTTTATTTATTTTATTTATATATTCCACTTTATTTATTTTACTCGTGAGTCCCACTTTATTTGTTTTATTTACATGTTCCATTTTATATATTTTATTTACATGTTCTATATTACATATTTTATTTACATGTTGTACATTATATAATTTATGTGTATGTTCTATTTTTATTTAGTACATTTATAAGTTCTTTATATAAATGTTCTCCTTTTTTTCATTCATCTTTTCACTTCGTTTTCAGTTTTAAATAAATATGCATAAACTGACAATCTCAATGGCGACGTCAAAAAATGCTGCAGCAATGAATTACGTTGTTAATTGCACTTAACAGCGATTCGATGATAAATATATAAAAGCTGCAACCAAAACTATTTATAATTGGTAGTTCGAGCGTTAAAGTGACCCGGTGTGTTCGTTACGTGGGGGTGAGTTCGGTCCACGAAATTTATGAAGCAATGCATTATCAAAAGTTTAATGAACGAGCCCGTTAATATTAAATTAAAATCGATACCTCGAAACCGCTCATTTGGCTCGGCCAGAGAGCTAACCTTTTGTGAATTTAATACGAAAGTTGCGCGATACAATTCAAGGTCGAGCATTCGTTTCAACGCTGCCTTTTCCCACGGTCTCTCCCCTTGCACACGCTCTTTCGAGCGACTCGAAGGTGGTAAGGCGCCGCCACTTCCGGTTCATTTCGAAAACACGCTTTGGCTGTTCGGTGTGTTACACGAAACTGAAACAAATTCAGCCATCGTTGTGAAGATTTATCGCTTTTAACGGAAATTGCGTACCGCTGCATAAAATGCGATTCTTGTGTCCGTGCGAAGGTACAATTTTATAGAAAATTGTCAATAACGCAGGAGTGAAAATTTTTGATTAGGACATTTTAGAGAGATACCATTTATTTTGTAAGTCGTGAGGTGATTAAAGAGGTTTATTACATCTTTATCGGAAGATTAAATTTTAATAGAAACTTTTAAATTTTACAATTTTAATAGAAACCTAACCTGACCACAAAGTGTTTGAATAATTAATCAAAAAAATATTATTATTACTAAAAATATGAGCATACAAATGTAAATTTTCATGAAAATCTCTCAATAGTGTAAGAATAAAAAATACGTATTTATTTTTGGTTAAAAAATTGTGAATAGATAGCATTTATTTTGTATATCGTTAAGTGGAGCACGTGAGCGAATAATTTAATAGAAGTTGAAAATAAATTACACATGTAATTAATTAAAAATTTTAATTTAATAGATATAATCTCACTTCACATTTTAAGATACGAAAATGGAAATAGAATAAAATTGAGTAGAAAATTTATGTAAAACGAAATTTTGCAAAAAATCGAAAATTGATCGTCGCTTGAAAAGTGATATATTAAATAATGGTGATATGTATAAATGCATGTATTTTATAGGAAAAATGAATGTGTAACGTACTCTGTAATTATAAACATTGAAAGTACAGGAGAGCTGTCGATTATTATTATTATAGATTAACGATAAATTGTTGATACTTAACGACATATTATTACCGATATCTCTGGATATCGTTAAGGATAATTAATGTAATTGTGCCAAATAAAATGCAACATGTAATTTTATCGTTCTTGTTTAAATATTAACTTTAAATGGTGCTTATATTAATTTTCAAATGGTACTTAATTTTATTATTCAAATATATTTTTGTTTTAACTTTAGATCTAATTTGGTCCAACATAACCTAACTCAATTTGATACGTAGTTTTAGTGTTCAAATCCAATTAATCTTGCTCAAATTTCTAAATTAATATAGCCTAACCTATTCTGTTCAAATCTATTTTATATATTATATTTTGACTTCAAGTTTGACCTACTGTAATTTAATTTATCATGATACCTAAATTTGTAATGTATTTCTAACCTAACATAACCTATTATATAATTTCATGTATCAATTGCAGGTATTCTTTTTAAACTTCAAATCTAACATATAATTTTACCATTAAAATCTAACCAAACCTATATTCAAAGGATGGTAACTCGTTGTGATAATATTTACATAACTACATTGCTACCATATTCAATATAGGTTAGATTATGTTAGGTTAGAAATGTAAAGGAAAATAAATAAATTTGATCAATTCACATATTCCAATAAATAAGATAAGCTGCCTAAAAATACTCACCAAAAACATTCTCCACCAAAAAAAATAATATTTTGAATTGTAAATGATCATTTTGACCCGGAAGATTCTAATCTAAACAAATTCACATACCAAACTTGTACAGAATCTTTTTTACCTACAAATTATTCACCTATAATTTCCGTTACCAATTAATCTCATTCCCCAACAAATCCACCTACCATTCGAAAAGTTGAAAGACCAAGAAAAAATTTATTTTCAATTTTCTTCCAAGCCTCGCAGTTCCCGCGCGCGGTTACACCCGAGAGAATAGCTATCCTCGAGACGGAATTAAAAATTAAAATTAAACATTATCTGTTTCGTGGATCGCGTACGAAATAATTTCATGCTGACGCAGTGGTTGCTCCTGGTATCGAGGAAACAGTCTCAGCTAAAAATAAAAGCAGACGATTGATAATTACATCGCCGCCCGGTCTAACAGTAAAGAGTGGTTGTGCCGCTGTCGTACGGAAATGTGCACCGTTAACGGTCGATAATGATTTCGCGATGATGCAGAATCAAAAGTAGCCGTCGGAAGTTTAGCAACTTCCAATTCTATAGGCAGATTTACAGAGCGAATATTTTTCAAGCAGACACTGTTTTCACCGCGATTTCTATGAATTTATTCAACGAAGATAAAACGTTCACGCTGTCATTAAATATGCTCATAGACGTTTATGAATTTTTAACAGCGTTTCAAATTCACCTGTATATTTAATATAAATTTTGATAATGCACGATATTCAACAATGTGTCCGCACGATACACATTCGTGCAAAAATAAAAATGATTGTTATTAGACTAAATAAATTTATTTGGACAAATGTTAAAAGTGTTAAATATCAACTAATAAAATGTTATGTATAATCGTGAAATAAGGAGAAAATATATGAGGTAAAATTTTAATCATTCACCTTTGTATCATAAATTCAGTTAATTTTTGATTTGTTTCGTTTTTGTGAACCACCCTGTATATCGACGTATCAACAAACTTTTTTCCTTGTCAAAAGCTCGCGTTCGATCTGAAAAAATATGCGGTCGAAGTGTAAATATGCTCGGTGTTTTGTATTTATACCTGAATATATATTTGAAGTAATATCCAGCAATTTTATTAGTTTTGTTTGTAAAGTATATTCGATAAAAATAATTAGAGCTGCATGCTGAGGAAATATTGGTTCACATATAGTAATTCAGGGACATCAGGTATTTAATTATATTTATAGATACATATTTGCATAAGTAATTGAGAAATAGTGGAACGTTTAAAAAAAATATTTATACATTAGAAATATTAGTATTGTTAGTGACATTAAAATATTAAATTTGAGTTGGTATTAGTGGATGCTATTTGATTAGTATTATTCTTAAATTATATGTAAATTTTGTTGAGTTTGAGTATGGAGTATGTGGGACTCGATATTTTCCTGCGCTGAGGGCTCTAGGAACGGTACAAGAAAAATACAATATCGTGACTTGTTGGTTTTGGTTGTATTAAAATGTCATTTCATGATGATATTTGATGGTTTTATAAAACAGTAATTTTCTGAAATTCTCTTTTATTATAATATATTATTCAATAGAATTTTGAAGTATTATAATTCGAAAATTTCAATGAATCTAGAATTCTAAAATTCTAATGTCTCAAAATTTCAAAATGTTAAAATTACCAAGACTTGAACATTCAAAACACCAAACTCTCCTAAATCCCCAAGTTTCAAAATCCCAAAATTTTGTAGTCCTAAAGTCCCAAAGTCTTCAAATTTCCAAAATCCAAAATTCCTCAAATTCTCAAAGTCCAAAAATTTCCAAAATCACAAATTATCAAACTCCTAAATTTCCTAAGGTTCTAAAATTCTCACCGTCCTAAAATTTCCAAAGTTTCAAAATCTTAAATTATCAAGCTTCTAAAATTCTTAAGGTTCTAAAATTCCCACCATCCTAAAATTCCCTAAGTTTCACAATTCCCAAGAACCCAAAATCCCCAAGTTCCAAAATACTGAACTCTCAAAGTTCCAAACTTCCAAATTTTTCAAACTCAAAAAATTCCCAAAGATCCAAAATTCTCAAAATGTCCAAGATCCTAAAATTCAAAATCCCAAAGTTCCCAAAGTCCCAAACTCCCAAAATTCCCAAAATGTCCAAGATCCTAAAATTTAAAATCCCAAAATTCCCAAATCCCAAAGATCCAAAATTCTCAAACTCCCAAAATTCCCAAAATTCCAAAATACTCAAATCTCCCAAAATCCTAAACTCCAAAAATTCCACCCACGAACCAACCATCCACATTTCACTATACCATCTACCAAAGCCCCCAACAGATTTTCAAAAATCAAGCATCTCCCACCGTGCATGAAAATATATGTCTAGGTGTATCTCAACAGCGTCGATACCGGATGGTTCCGTGTTCAATACGACTAATATAAATCCACTTTAAAAGTTAACGGCGATTTAGCGTTGGAAAGAAGCTCGAAGCTAGGTGGCTGATGTGGGCGTCACGCATCAGCAGCCAACAGGAAGCCATGCCTACTTGCTCCGAGTTCGAGTTGCACAGTTTTCCCGTGTGTTGTGTGGCTCCACTCTAGCTTATCCCTTCCTCGTGTCCACCATCTCGGTCTGGACTCGATTTAAAAGTTAAACCGGCCACTTTGTGACTTGACCGTGAACCAGGAACGATGTCTGTGCGTACATCTCATCGTAGACGTTAAAAAAGCTAAGAGTTTGACGTCCTGTATGCTGAGGTCATTCTTGTATCTTTTAAGAGGGTTAAGTCAGCGACGAATTTCCTATCTTTTGAATTTCTCTTCAAATTATAAACACCCTTCCATGTTAAAATATGTAGGGTGAAAATTAAAATGGCGAATTTTAGAGGTTGAAGAGCTTTTTCATAAGGAATTAAGGGGTTTGACATGGTTTGTATGTTTGTCGAAAAGGGGATAATGAGAGATTTTAGTTTTAATACTCGACAGCGTTTCATTCAATATTTCTTCTATTTTATATTTGCTGTGATTATGGGGGGTGATTTTAACAAGCTGTCTTATTTCTTGTTTGAAAATTCTAATTTTAATAAAAAAGTCTTGAAAAGTTTTTCAAATCTGCAATTTAGCAAATGTGGACTCTATAGATGTGAGTCTATATGTGTGTAAATATTGTATTTATGAATAATAACACTTATGAAAAATTGAAGATAAAAATCATTTCAATCCTAAGTTCAAGTTTCAGTTGAATTGTAAGTTCAAGTTTAAGATTTATCCCAAGTAAACCTATCCCTAAGTCTTCAGATGCTTAAGCTAGAGGTCATCCGCAAAGAGTTCAACCTTTTCTGTTACCTATTATAGTGTTTGATTATCTACGCTGTTAATTCGAACAAGATTATAAATAATTTTCAGTCCGAGGGACTATTAGGTAGGAAGTTAACGTAAGAAGTAGGTGTTACACAAAATGGAAGTTGCATCCCAGTGATATTCGTCTCCGTAGCATCGTTAGGCAGCCGGTTGATTCGCGAGAATGTATATTTTTTATTTCGACCGATGAAGAACCGGTCGTCTGTAATAGCTTTCCTCGCGGGCGACAACGAAAAGCAACAACTTCTAAAACGCAGCTAGGTATCGCAATATATCGTTGGATACACACGCGGGAAAATCTCGCTGAACCGTTTCTAAATCGCGCGAATTGTGGTTAGGTCATATCTTTGGACCACCATGGTGTGGTCGTGCATCGTTTCGAGGCTAACGGTGCATTCTTCGTCCTCCTCTTTCGTTTCTCCTTTTCCTGTCTCTTCCTCTCTTTATCTTCTCGCTCCCCGTATCATCTCCTTTATTCCCTCCTTCGCATTCTTGTTCTCTTGTCTGGCACTCTAGGAATCGGCCTATTTCAGAACGTTGCTGGACCAGTCGGTTCATTTTTAGACTCGCATCGATGGAGAGCCTACGGTCTTCGGTCGAAAATTTCTGGATAAAAAGGCGCGTGCTAACGAAATATAGTGGTGTGGATAAGAATTTAGTACTGCTTTTTATGGAAACGAATAAAGAAATAAAGAAATATAGCAATATGGATATGAAGAAATAAAGAAATATCAATGTATAGAAATAAAGAAACCAAGAGAATAATAAAGAAATAATGGAACAACGAAATAAAGAAATAAAGAAATAACGAAAGAATGAAATGCACAAAAAAATAAAAAGGTAAAGAAAGAAATAAATGGTATTGAAATTTCTGGTGGATTTATTCCTATGTGTAATTATTCTGCTGATTTCTGAATATTAAAAATATTCAAGCATGACTTGTATTGTAGTTTTTCGAATCTTAAAGAGCAATACTGGGTAAATTATAACTATTCATGAAAGAAGGGTTAAAAAGTATGTAGAAGTTTTCTTCTTGGTACAACAAATGGAGAAGTAAATAATATTTCCATTTGTGATGGGTCTATTTATAAATATTTATGTTGATTATTGAGTATTAAAGATATTTTAATATGTTTGGTACTCTAGTTTCAAAAGAAAATATTTGATGAATTATAATTATTTATTAATGGAACGTCGAAGAGTAGTTGAAAGTGATTTCCCGCCTTTATTCAAAATGACGCCATATTGGTGGGTAACGTAGTTCTGTTCTAATTGCAAGATTGAAATTAATACAATTATTCACAAATACTAATAAAATTATTTGTAAATAATTGATTATGAACTGAAATATGATTTACTTATTTATTTTTTGTACAAATATTTACAAATTTGGAAATTGAGATGCTAAAAATGTGCAAAATTGAAAATTAGCGAAAATAAGCACCTGGGGAGTTGCAGAGTTGAGAATTAGGTTTATGGAAATTGGAAAATTGAAGATTTTGGAAATTTGAAGATTATAAATTTGAATATTTGAAAGTTTAGAAAATTCAGAAAATTCAGCAAACTCAGAAAATTTAGAAAATTCGGAAAATTAAAAAATTTAGGGATTTGAAGATTAAGTTTTTAGAAATAGAAAAATTGAGGATTTGGAAATTTTGAAGATTGCAGGCATGAATGTTTGTAATTTGCAAAATTGAAAATTGTAGAATTTCAAAGTTTGAAAATTTGACAATTAGGTTATTTGAAATTATAGTAATTTAAAAGACTGAAAATCAGAACATTTTATGATTTAAAAATTTCTAAATCTGGAAACTTGAAAATTTGAAAATAAGAACATTTGGGACATTGAAAATTTGAAAATTTGTAAAATTTTATTAAAGAATGTAATTTATTTATTCTCTTCTACATGCTCGGAACATGCTCGGAATCTCCTATCTACTTAATTTACTATTAGTACATTTGAAATTCCCCAATTGGGAACGGAATGCAATGAAGGGTTAATATCTTACCGATATATCACATATATCGTTAATACTTCGATCTGCCAAGGATCCACCTATTTCCCCCACTAACAAACGGTCCTTACATGTCTTATGTACGTTCACACGTGTTTTATACAATAGCATGATTATTTCCAGTACAAGAGGATTAAGCGTCCCCTTGATTCCGGAATCCCGATTGTCAACCACGTCCCATTTCCCGCGAAAGGATTAGGTCTGAAAAATCCGAAGGTTCGATCACGATAGGTAGAACGCGGAAATTTTCGATGTTTCGACTTCTTATCTCGACGAAGCAATCGAACGGTACTGCTGACTCTCGAAACGCGAGACGAGGAGAATTTATACGGTGACGCGGTCGTATTATCTGCTAGCAACGGATTCAATTTGCCGCCGATTCTTAAACCCCCGTGTGTTTCGAGACGAACGAATTAACTTTCTCGTTCATTCTTCCTCTGATTTCCTCCGTTTTCTCTCCTGCTTTTATTATCCTATGTAATTACGATGTAACGTTCCGTGTAACGGGGAGTAAACGCAAATTGATCGACGCATGTATTAGGTGTGTACGTGCCCTTAGGTCCTAACTACCCTTTACTCCTACGTGGCTTTTACTCGGTACAGTAGATTTTCGTTATATTGCCAAGTATTCTCGGTTATACAAGAAAAGTGTACAAAATATTTTCTGTTTTTAACAGAACAGTGGGGAATTTATTTAATTAGCACAGTTATTACAAATTAATTTAATTTGAACCCTTATGTGAACAGTGGGGATGAATTCATTTAATCAGCACAGTTATTACGAAATTTAATTTGAAGGAATAAGTTGTTTGGAAAAAAATGTATTTTAGGTATAATTTATTTGTATACTTTTAATATTTTTTTAAGGCAAACATGTGTATGTAGCACATGTGTATATGTTACACATATACTGACTCATGTAAAATTGTGGTTGACTTGTGGTACTTTTTCAATTTGGATCATCATAAAACCTACCTGAAAACCATCACTACAGTATCATGTTTCTGTGCAAAATTTCATAAAAAAATATTCAGCAGTGTTTGCACAGGTACATAAAATTGAACTCAGTATATGTATTATGTTACATAAATATAAATATTATGTTGTACGTATAAGTATTATGTTACATAAATATAAATATGCTACACATATATCAATATCATACATATACACAACGTTAACCCAACCAATATTACTTTTATTTCATTAGCTACACAAACATCGACTTTTTAAGTAAACACAAAAAGAAATCTCTACTTTAATTAACTGAAATGGACTGAAAGGTGTATAAAAGTATGAAGTCCATTAATATTGACCGATAATGCGTATAATAAAACAGTGTACGTTCTAACGGACAGTTAGACAAGAACTTGCAAGAAAGTTGTTACCGTTGAGCCGTCTGGCGTCGCGAAGCATCGCCACAGGGTTAACACGCGACAGAAATTAATTTTCGACCGAACCGTACTCGCAGTAAAAAGCTGGAACGTTTCTAGTTAATTACTAGCGGAGCTAGTTGAAACAGAGTATCGTTTGCTCGGAGATGAATCCTATTCTGGTCGAAAATCGTGGAGTTTACGGTAATTCGCTGTAATTACTTTAAAAAAAGAAAGACACTGTTCTTCGCCGAATCCACTTCTTTTAACGCTGCTCGTTATCATATTAATCATCGACGCGTTCTCCACTGGCCATCTTTTCCGAGCAATTCGCTCCGCGCGGATTTTCGTTGCAAAATACAAGCGGGGTCCTTGAACTTTTCCCTCGCAATTAAGAAGTCGCAAGTCGGGAAGTTGATTATGCCAGTTTACACGAAGCATGAAATTTTCTTCGTTGAACTGCGGATAAAAGAAACGGCGGGAGAGGGGGCACGGGACAGAGAAGGATATTATAGGCAAGAGGGGAAACGAAGAGACGCGAAAAGGAAAAAGAAGGTAGATGAAGAGGTTAAGAAGTGACTCGCGTAGTTGTGCAGCTAGGTAAACGGATCGACGATCGTTGAAAAAGTTTTTTCCGAGTTTGGCCGCCCTGTGGCTTCGCGCGATCTCTGTGTCTGTAATTTCCTTGACGGCAGGAAGTGCAGTCAACAGGTGATTCCTAAGAAGGCATCAGGTATTTAAAGTGGCAATGGGATCATCTCTGCCCGTGACGTCAGTAAACAGAACGATCTGATCCCTTTGGAAAGAAGGAAATCTTCTTTATGTACTTTTCATTTGCCATCTTTTCTTCTTAGTTGATGTACGTGTCGTAACAGATTATTTTTACTGTTTCAATTCTATTTTGAAGACGATCTTTGATGACTACATTGTAATATTACATTATACATGGATACATATTTACATATGACAAGGACAACAGGATATTTAGGTCGTTCTTATAAGATGCATACTTATATTTTGTATGAATTTTTTCGGATAGATATTATAAGTGATGGCGAAGAGGCAGGTCTTGTAAATATGCAAGGATTGTTAATATGATTGCGAGTGAAATAAGGTAAATTAATACAGGAGATATTGGGATAGATGGATTTTTGTTTGGGGTGGGTAGAATGTAATAGTTTTATTCATAGCGTCAGTGTTCCATGTTATAATACAAGTATATGCTTTGTTGGAATTTGGAAATTTATATAATTTGGATATTTCCACATTTTTAGATTTGGAAGTTTGAGAACTTGACATTTAGGGATTTGGAAATTTGGAAATTTAGGAATTTAGGAATTTAGAGATTTAGAAATTTAGAAATTTAGAAATTTAGAAATTTAGGAATTTAGAAATTTAGAAATTTGGAAATTTAGAATTTAGAAATTTAGAAATTTAGAAATTTAGAAATTTAGAAATTTAGAAATTTAGAAATTTAGAAATTTAGAATTTAGAAATTTAGAAATTTAGAAATTTAGAAATTTAGAAATTTAGAAATTTAGAAATTTAGAAATTTAGAAATTTAGAAATTTAGAAATTTAAAAATTTAGAAATTTAGGAATTTAGAAATTTAGAAATTTGGAAAATTGATAAATTGTAAAATTGGAAATTTAAAAATTTAGAAATTTAGAAATTTAGAAATTTTGGGAGTTCACTATTTTACCATTTTACCATTTTCCATTATTTCACCATATGACTATTTCACCATCAGACATTTTATTTCTCCACCATAATACTAATGTAAAACTTCTACTGTAGAAATATATTACTATCTTATTACTTTACCCTCTTAGTATTTCACAATGTTCCTATTACCCTATGCTATCACTATACTGTTTCACTATTCTACTATTCCATTATATTCCTTTTTTGTTGTTTTACTATTTCACTATTTTGTGTCATTATTTCTCCATGTTATTACTATATTGCCAAACCATACTACTATTCCATTAATTCTACTACTCAACTATATTTTGTCATATTACTGTATAGTAGTATATATTATTCTTATAGTACTATATGATATTCTATTACATTTCTATGTAGTATAATATAACTATATTCTATGTATGTAACTTTCTATCATCTTACCATTTCACTATTTTAAAATGTCACTACATCCATAATCTATTACTCTACTATTTCATTATACTTCTATTACACTAATTCTATTATATCACTACCATATCACCTACTATTATCATTATCTTCCTACCTCCCTGTTCAATTCAATCGAACCATTCCTAAAAAATAAATAAAGAAAGAAAAACTTCTCCCTATATTAAACATTTCTAGTCCTAAATGAAATACTCAACTCCGTACACAAATATTTAATATTACATACAAATATAATATTTACAAATATTACAAATATTACATATAATGTTACAGAACGTTACATTACTCTTTCAATTACATCGAACGAGTTATTAACACGAAGTTCCCAGAATCAATTCAAATTGCGGTTAGCATGGTGGCAATAATCGGAAAATATTAAACGCGATCGCACTTATATTTCAGTTTTGAAGCTGAATAGTTGTCTCGCTCGATGAATTCGTTTTCGTCGCGTCAAACGGACGTGTACCTGGCATGAGTCACGAAGAGGTTCATCCTCAGCCGTCACATTCGAACTGGCGCTACTGCAGCGTCGGCCAATCAGCGTCGAGGACCGCGTTCGACCGACCAATCGCAGCGCCGCTGCGCCGGAAGTTCGCTGTTTCTCTCCCTTGCTACACAGGCGGGGCATCCCCTGAAAACGCGGGATCGATTCCCGCGCAAAAAGCCGACCAATCCGCCGTTCTCGAAACTACCGACTAACAATCCGAACTCCGCTTTTGCTTCGCTGGCTGCTCATCGACATGCTTTCCTGGACAACGCCAAAATACGCGGTATTAACACTAATTAGAATAAACAACGAACCGATGCCACAAATACTTTATCCACCGAATTCGTAACGTTCCTTTTTCATTGCAGTTAGAATTATGTAATTCATGTCTGGAGCCACCGTTGAGGTTAGGTTTCTTCGACAGCGTAGGCGTTAAGTGAAAATGACCGTGCGCCGAATATTGATCTTCATAGTTCGTCAAATTTTCCTGTGTCCACATTACGAAGCACACCTCGTTAACTTTAATTAGTGATTAATGGACTACTGTCCGCTTTTGGATGCCCATCAACGAACTTTGCATTGATCATCGGTACACAATCGGTCTCATCGAACACTTGCCACGTTCTTGATTCATACGGTTTGTTTTTACTATTGCTATTTTCTGTATTTTCATTATTATTGTCTTTCAATTATTATATCAAATTTATCCGTCAGGGACTTGCATGTTATTTAATTAACATCGTACCTATTTAATATCATAACTATTATAAACATACAATTATTTGTATTAAAATATTCACTGTATGGGGGAATTAGTCTGCGTGCCACAATTTATGAATAGTGACCACACAGCACGCGATACTGCGTGATCGGACTTTTGCTATTGACCGGTATCGCATGATTAAATTAAAATCAACTTTAACATTAACAAAGGCTGAAATTATTAGTAGTATTTTTCTCTTCGAAAAATCGAGCAAATGATTGATCTAATATTCAGCACTCGATATCGCGTGAGCGATAACGCGTTAATTACTCGTTTGCATGAATTTCTATAATAAAAGAACTATCTTGAAAATATTGTGGGAATTAATCCATTAATAACGAGGCTGTTTTTTTCATTTTCTCACGAGTTTTACTGCGTATTGTAGTGAAAGGCACTGGCGTTAATTAAGAATCGTGTTGTTTCTCTATGACATAACGAACACCTTGAACGAAAACTTCCTTTACGTAGCCTGTCTCTCGTTCTTCTTCGGTCGGTTATTGGATATCGGTGTTTTGATATCGCTCGGATACTGGATGATTGTGAACCGTGCTTAATTAGATCCCTGTTTTATCAGAAATTCATATCGGTATAATCCGCGACAAGACGACGAAAAATTGTTATTATACGCGCGATGTTTGCACGATGTGCTGTACGGTACTTAAATATTTGTTATGGCGAGATTTTTGCTGGGGATATCAAACTACAGTTTTTATGCTGATCATTTTTTGAATGTCTACTCCATTTAAGAGAATACCATAAATAAAAAAATAAGGAAACCATGTATAAGAAAATTGATGTTCATTGTTAAGTTCATTATGAAAATATCGTTGATATTCGATGGAAATTAATTTCAAGGCAACGGAAGCAATTATTGTACACTTAACATATGTGCATTTTAAAAATGGCGCCACTGTCTTAAAACGTTTAACGTGAACCGTTTTGATGTTGAATTAAAAAAGAATTCATATGCAAGTCTCTTTGAAATATATTACTTGTAAGATTTTTAGTTTTGAACGCAACTGGAAAATGGCGACTAGAAACATTCTTTAAAAATTATTTCAAAACTGGTTTTACTCTAAAATATAATTTCTACAATCGTCAAATTCAAATTGGATGTTAGAATGCATTTTTTACAAAAAATGTCCTTATATTTTGTTAGAATTAATTATGTAAAATGGGCAAAGAACACAGGGTTGACCCTTCCGACCGCAAAATTCATAATCATGACACGAGTCATTTAATGCAGGAAGAGCAGCTAAGAAAGTGGAAAGGAAAAAGTAAAGAAGAAAATGGATGATGAAAGGACGGTTAATTCCGTTGAGTTGCGATGACAGTTAATAGAACGCGGAAAGTAACTGTTATTCACTTTTAGCGGTCATTCGACATTAGCGCACGGTAAACAAAATGGCCGACCCCCTTTTCGGACCCCCCTCACCCGGTCGCGATCGATGAAAATGGTTGCCTAGCTGCGGCCAGAATTTTGCTGCGCGATATTCCGTCCAATATTTCGACCTGTATTCTCTTCCCCTTGCCATGTTCCCCTCTCTTTTTTCTATTTTTGACAGCGATGATTTAATTACATTGATTCGTAACCGCTACTCTTCGTCCTTCATAATAGACCATTGTCCTGTAATACCGTGTCGAGTTCACCTTCCACTACATTTACTCTGAAACGTACCCCTTTGACAATCGTTCCCGGAATATTTTCCTACTGTCTATTCGATAAATCGTGGCACGAAAATACCGTGAAACGACCAAAATTTTTAATAGGCGATAAACAGTTTCGAGGACGGCAGTTTACAAACGAGCGGTTAGTATCGCGACGATGGTTGTTTTTCACCATCAGCGACGTTTCAATGGTCTTTTAAAGAATCCTGGATCGACTAACGAACCGCGGCCGGAGTACACAGAAGAGCAATAGCTGCTAATCATGTAGAACCGAAACGGGATGGCGAAAGTCATTAATTGTGGATTGAAATATATCGCGAATCGCCTCTAAATCGAATGGACATATTAATCTGTGCGGCGGCGGCCGCGCGTAATTATTCCTGCGGTCGAATTCAAGTTCGTAATAATGCTCCAATTTCGGCGTCGACGTGGGACGTTTGAAGTTTCGAGCGGACCGAACCGTCGTCGTGCTTCCTGCGCGATCCAGCCTCCGCGCATGCGCACGCGCTACAAAATGTCCCATGGCTGACCACCGCCGGTAAAGAACTACTTCTGGGCTTCCCCTGTCTGAAGCACACGTTTCGTATGGGGTGTCTGACGTTACCTGCCCACGAAAAACTTGCTACATATGTCTCTCGTACAGCCGTTAACCCACAAATTTATTTTCGTGAATTACGACCGCCTTTCTCCTTTGTTTTGCAACCGTTGTAATTCAATCTCTGCAGCATTTAACGCGTTGACTAGCAAAATTGCTCGTGTCTAGGAAGATACATGGTCTAACACTTAGATTGTAATTATAAAATATTTTTGGGATAGGTAGACTTATATTTTCAGATTTTATTGTATTTTATTTATTATAATTACTATAGTTATGGTTATGCTAGTTATACTTACTATGCTTACTATATTAGGGTCACTATATTTGTTATACTAATGTACAAGACTCTAAGTATAATACAGTATATTTACTACACTAATCACTGAACTTACTGTGCTTAGAATTTAAGTACAGTCTAAGTATAATAATTTAACGTAGTAATACTTTAGCGCATATATTTATTTCATTAACATATTGACTTATGTTTAAAAATCTAATTAAGGTTATGAAACCTTATGGTCTAACCTTAAAACCTCATGATTATAATGGTCATAAATTGTGAATACTCATAAACAAAATATGATTTACTATAAGTAGTCAATGCTTAAGTTTAGAAATAACTTTCATTAGGTTTCAAGTGGTAAGTGACAATGAGCTCACAAGCACTGTGATTTCTGAAAACGCCCATATTTTTGACTGAGCACATGAGCTTTAATAAACCCCGAGCTTCAAACGTTCATACAATTATACAGAGTACTCTTTTATGTTCTGAGTTTGTTTTCGGAGTTTAAGAATAAAAGTGACCTATGTTTCATTTTTATTTAAAGGACACATTTACGACTGATATAATATCGTAGATTGGTTTCCATATAGAGTCTAATAAACCACATGTATGATTCTAAAATACGTAACCAGTCGAAGATCGAAAATGAATAACATATGTACCTATTTTGTTCGATGATAATTAGATTATATGACAATAATGAATGATCAGTATTATAATGTATTAACAATATCGATACTATAATATATTAACAACATTAAATCATCGATATTGTATTAACAACATTAAATCATCAGTATTGTAATGTATTAGCAATGTTAAATCATCGATGCTGTATTAAAAATATGAAATCATTGATAATGTAATATTTTAACAATATTAAATCATCGATATTGTAACGTGTTGTCATAATAGAATACATAAAATGGATGCGTTTTTCATCGCTGTAAGAAACCCATGTAACATTTTTATTCTGAACGACACGGCCATGTCTGAAGCGGCCTTGTATCGTCCCAGTTTCCGTTCTCCGAGTCCTGAACACCGACTTAGCCGCGTGTAGGGCTTTAATTGTCGGGATATCTTTAGAAACCTTCGCAAGGGAGGCGGTCCCCCACCTTCCCTACACGTGTACAGTAGACGAAGGAGAACGCTGTTCAAACCAAAGATACCGGGTTTGCTGTTTGAGTAAATTTCCGGGTCAACTTCATCTCTGTATCGTTTTCCATCGCGGTGGCGTCGGATATTTCAGCCGCGTATAATTTCAAACGTGTGCACGCAGAATCGCGACTGATTGCAGACTTCGCGATTCTTCCTGCATTCTCCCTCGATGAACCAGAGGATCCTGCTAGTCGCGGTTGTTTGTTTGTTTGTTTACGATTCAAGAAGCATAATGAACCCCCGCTGTCTTCCATCTCCGGGCTTCTTTAACAACCGTACGTTCCGCTATCTCTCTCCCTTATCTCTCTTTATTTTTCGAAAGCCCCCTGCGAGCGGAGTAGACGTGCATGTGTATGTGTATACGAAAAAGAGAGAAAGAGAACGTGGCAAGAAAAGGAACGGGAGAACTCCACTTCATCGACCGTGGGCTCCGTGATGGCGGAGGGGTAGCAGCGACGAGCAGAGGGTGTTTAGGTGTGTTACCCTACACGCTTCGACACGTGCGCGCGAGCGCGCGGCCAACAGTGGGGATAGTTCGGATGGTGGGGGATGGCAGGACGCCATCTTCCTCGAAAATCGATCCTGACACTCGCTCCTTCGTAGTCAGGTTTTCCTTTTGCGACGACCTCGTTTCGACCCCCGGTGTCTCGAACCTTTTCCATTTAAGTCTCATAAACGAATAACGCGGCAATTACGAGACGCGGATCGAATCTCTGCTCTCGCGAGAAAGGACATGACGGAGCCCTTGGACGGGCAAGAAAATCGGGATGGACGAAGACTAAGAGAACGATACGGGGGTGGTTATATGGATGCGAAGGACCAAAGAGACGCTGGTGGCAGCGACGCTGCTAGCGTCCACCAGGCTTGGGCGCCGGTTTCTATCTGACAGGGTATTTTTGTGGGAGCCTGACTACTCCTGTTCTCCAACCCTCTCGCTCGTTTTCGATCCGTCTCTCTCTCTTTTCATCCGTTTCGTGTCTTCTCTGGTGCCGCCCGCCTGCCCTCCCCCCGTTCCTTGTTATCCTGCTGGTTTCCCTGTGACGTCAGCGGGTGAAACCGACCAATCGTGGCGCGGACTGAATTATGGAGCGAGACGGAGCAACGAAACGACGCAGAGCAACCCCGATGAGAAGGGAGAACGTGGGTGGCCAGGGGAAGGGAAGAAACTGATGCAGGCCGGATTACGCTACCCTGAACTCTGGACAACGAGCAACCCCTCGACGACGACGCTGATGACGCCACGACGACGACGACGCACAGAAGACTCTGACTCGCGTTATTTTATTTGCTGGAACAAAATTACGATTGTTGTTTTCCCTCCCGCTCGGTATATGTATCTTTGTACGGCTGGTAGATCATAGATCGATCAATGGTGATGGGATTTCAACATACCACCGATGGTTTTCAGTTTAACTCAACAGTTTTCACTTGATTTGGGTACTGTGAGTGCAGTAGATTCGTACCCTTTTTGACAACATTCAAGGACTTTTCGAGTATTGTAGAATGCTTTCAAGTAGACGAGCATGATTCAGTTTGTAGATTGGAAGCATTTTTGAAGCCTCAAGTTTATATTTTCGATGAGTACCGATGGGGGATACGATAAGGTATAATTAAAATATTGATTCTGAGCAAATTTGGAGAGTGTATAGAATGGAATATTTTTATTTGATTCAGTTATGAGATATATTTTTGTATATATTTTGCTGTTGTATGGTTTATAAATAAAGTTAAGTTAATTTTGATTACTTTGAAAGTATTAAGTATTTAACGTGGGTATTGTCAATTTTTAAATTTGCAAATTTTAGGGGTCTTATCAAGTCTTGTCAAATCTCCAAAATATGAAATTTGCAAGTTTGTAAATTTGTAAATTTGTAAATTTGTAAATTTCTAGATTTCTAGATTTCTAAATTTCTAAATTTCTAAATTTCTAAATTTCTAAATTTCTAAATTTCTAAATTTCTAAATTTCTAAATTTCTAAATTTCTAAATTTCTAAATTTCTAAATTTCTAAATTTCTAAATTTCTAAATTTCTAAATTTCTAAATTTCTAAATTTCTAAATTCCTAAATTGCTAAGTTTCTAAATTTCTAAGTTTCTAAATTTCTAAGTTTCTAAGTTTCTATCTTTCTAAGTTTCTAAATTTCTAAGTTTCTAAATTTCTAAGTTTCTAAATTTCTAAATTTCTAAGTTTCTAAATTTCTAAGTTTCTAAATTTCCAAGTTTCTAAATTTCTAAATTTTAAATCTTCAAAGTCCCAGATTTCCAAAGCTCAAAATTTCCAAATTTCTAATTTTCTAATTTTTTAACTTCCAAATCTTAAAATTTCCAAATTTCCAATAATCAGTTTATTTCTCCTTACTAAAAACGATAAATAAGCTAGTCTATCGATCTAAACCGTAAAACACTGAAATCACAGATATTTCATTACTATTTCGAAAATTGTCCTCCTAGTGAAGTGTTTGTCAACAAGTATGAATCTCCCAAGTGCACAAATACTTTATATACAACAATGTCCACTTACATGTAAATTCAAACTAAATTATAAAAGTAAGTAAATAATGCACAAGTAAACTTGCGTATACAATAATGTTTTACAATCACGAATATTATCAAACATTTCGAATAAGACCAAATTCTTTGAGCACATATGCGCTCAGAGAAATAAGCTAGTCGTATCTTATCGCTAAGCATACATGAAGTCGAAGTTGAACCTTTGTTGTAACAAAGTGTATTTTGATTTGTAATTATACCTTAAGTAATATGTTGCAAAAATGGAAACATATTATTTCAGTAGTGATACAGAAAGTGATTATCGCGTATTAACATCAGGTACCGAAAGGGTTAACCTTCAGCCTCGACGCCATTTTTGCTCATCAGAACCTTAAAAATTTACTTAAAAAATTTTCAGAATATATTTACGATTACTTCCCTATTATTAACTGCCATTATTCTCTGCTTCTCTATCTTTGTACATCATATGTATGATATTATAGATTAAGTCAAAGACTTACTTCAAATTGCTGTCGTAAACCGAATGAGTCACCTGTCGAATGCAGACACTAACCATCATCAAATTACCGCCATTAAAAATCTAAAATCCGTCATTTCGGGTAAATCTAATATTAATGCAAATCACCGAATGAAAAGTTGTAATGTTGATATCAGATGTCGATAGTATCTAAGGGCGTTCAGTGGGTTAAAATGGCCGCGGGGAAAGACACGCGACGTGACGACACGCGGGATGTGCTACAATCACCTTTCACCGTGTCTGCTTTCACCGGCGTAGACAAGAGGGAGAAAAAGAGAGCAGGGGGAAAACAGAGACAGATATACGACTGGTAGTTACGTGTATGCAACCGAGTCGAGTAGCTTCGAAAGTCGGCTCGCGAAAGGCACCGCGAGCGTGCAGACCGCGAGAAACGAACGTGATCATCTTTTTTTATTCCCCCCTTGTTCTTTTTCTCCGTACCCTCCCTTCCGCTCGATCCTTTGCTTCGCGTGGGAGAACCAGGCGTTTCTTGCCGCTTTAATACGCGTCGTGGTACACACAATATGGAAAAGACCCCCTCTATCCGCGGGTACGTGCGCGGGGAAAATGTCCTGTTCCCATGCACGTACGCCTTCTCGTTTTTTGCGCATTTCGCGGTACGTTCGATTTAGTTTCGCAACTTCGTTGTCCTTCCGCTTCCGTTCCGTTTCATCTTCGAGCACGAACAGCCGGATTATCTACCCGGTAGAAATAACCACGTGCTTGGCCCACGGAAGGGAAGGGGTATTATGCCAACTTTCTAGTTCAGTTTTGTACAGATCGTGTTTTTCTCAGGAAAATCTGGTGATCTGAAATTTTAGGGTTTTAAGGAACTGTTGACTAGGTGGAAATTAAGGAAATAGGCTTTTAGTCTTGTAGTCAGTGTTTGAAAAATTTTTAAGGCTTAGCTTGTGACATTCATGAAGTTTCAAGGTTTCACTGTAGTCAAAGTAGAAAATTAAAAAAATTTCAAAGTTTCAAATTTGTGAAATTGGTAAAATTTCAAAATTTCCCTATAACCTCAGTCTCAGCTTCCAAAAATTAAAAAATTACAAGTTTATAAAATTCACAGTTTTTCAAGGTTACATTGTAGTTTCAAAGTCCCTAGTTTGAAAAATTCCAAAGTCCCAAACTTGTAAAATTTTCTAAAATTTCAAAATTTTACTCAAAGCTTCAAGTTTGGAAAATTCAAACATTTCAAAGGTATAAAGTTTACAAAATTTCGAGGTTTCAGTTTCCAAGTCTCAAAGTTCCAAAATCCTAAGGTCTTAAACTTCCAAAACTGCAAAATCTCAAAATTCAAAAATTTTATTGTCGCCAACTTCAATATTAAATCTAAATTTTGTAAAACCTCAACGTTACAAAATTTGTATCTTGTATTAAAAAATAAAATACTATTTTGCAGCCTACATATTAAACTCAACAAAATTAAAAAAATAACCAAAATCTCTCTAGTATTAAAATCCCATAAAAAATAAAATTCCCTTTTGTAGTTTACATTCCAACTAAACGCTTCATATAAATAAACGCAGCAAAATATCTCTAATATTAAAATTCCATGAAAAGAATTCTATTTTACAGTTCACGTTCCAACTAAACGCTTTATATTTTAAATTTCATATAAATGACCGCGTCAAAGTGTCCCCAATATCGAAATTCCATAAAAAATAAAATTTCATTTTGCAGTTTATATTTTAACTAAACGCTTCATATTTAAACTTCGTATAAATGACCGCACCGAAATGTCCCCAATATTGAAATCCCGTAAAAAATAAAATTTTCTGCAGTTTATAATTTAAGTAGACTTTACACTGTACATAAACGAATGCACCAGAAGTTCCCAGTATTAAAATCCTATTATACAGTCTATATCGTAACAAGATATTTTAAACGTCAGATAACGCACTAAATGTTCCCGATGTTAAAATCCCCTAAAATTCATAATCGCAGCCGGAAGAAAAGTGCGTCCCGCGTGTCCGCCGCGCACGCGTACACCCTCGGTTCTCACAAAAATTCCCCCGTGAATTTCCCAAGCGTGATTCTGTTTGGTCCACTTTGCTCCCGAAATGATCGAGACAGAATTAAACGCGCTCCGTACTAGCATCACTACGTTCGTCGTCCCGAATAAATTTAGGTCTCATCGACTAACTAATTCAAGCACTTTTAATCGCGTAATTTAAGCACGATGCAAGCCGCGCCGGTCCCGTGAAAGCCACGCAGTAAAGGTGTATCCTCCCGTCTCCGCGTTACACCTACGGTTTTCCAGTTTTTGACCCCGACAGGGACGGACAAAAACTCCGTCAAGGGGGGCGACAGAGAGGGTCGGGCACAGAAATCGAACGGAGGGAGACGGTTGCAAAGCGTAACCCGGTCAGAGCGAAAGAGAGACAGGGAGAGAGAGGGAGAGAGAGAGAGAAAGCCATCTCATGGAGGACGAACCATGACCGTATCTGTCCGCGTGTATATGTTTTGCCGTAGCGTTCCTCTGGTGTTGGTGAAACTTTGCTGCGCCACCGTGTACGCTCTCGCGAAGCTTTATCGTGCGCGTGTGCGGAGCTTTCTCGTTTAAGTGCGCTTGCAAAAACTTATCCGTACACGTACGCTCGCGTGTAAACGCCCACGGTTAGACTGAGTCGGAGACACACCCTCACGCGAATATTCATACGTGTACACTCGAAAACAAGTGTAGCTGTGTGTGTGTGTGAGTTAGAATTTCGAAGGGATGGGTCGCGTAAAACGCGAGCGCGCGGGCACGGAGGGCGTTCTACGTGCGCGGAGGGCAGGACGGGGTTGGAAACGCGGAGTAGAACGAAACTGAAATGGAACGAGGGGGTGCAGCGAGGGGAAGCAGGGGAAGTAGAAGCGGCAGAGGGGGTTGGTTCAATCCAACGTGAGCGAGGCGAGGCTACGGTGGGGGATGCGGAGCTCCACAGGGGTGGTGGTTGACGACGAACGAACGAACGAACACCGATGACTTATTAGCAGAGTGCAAGTTGGCCGCGTGTTTGTGAACTTTCGAATAAATGTACGTACGCGCTGGCTGCCGCTCGAACGATAGAAAAAGAAGGGGATGCTGCTGTATTCTCCCTCGTTTTTCCTTCGTCCTTTCCCTCCACTTCTACCAACTGAACCCCCCCTCGACTCCTACGGACGAGAGAAAACTCCGACGATCACGCGCCTCGCTGCGTTTTTTCCTTTCCTTTCCTTTCCTTTCCTTTCTACCTTTCTCTATTTCGCCGACGTTGCGCGCGATGTCCCTGTATACGCTTACGGACGAAATTCACTGTATACGGGGTGTCATGTAAATACTGTAACATTGCAGACATTCTGTAGGGAGAAATAAGGGGATGTCTTGAATTTAGACTTTTTTTTCAAGCAAGTTGAATGTTCGAAACATTCGAAACTTCCTAATAAACTAAGAATAATAGCTAATAGAGAAATAAAATAATATTTTGTAATATCGACATCTTTATTGTTTGACATATTATAGAAGAGTAAGAGTAGCTGAGAAATTAATAATTTCATAATATTAAAAATAGAATATTTATTTTTTGATGACTCATGAACTGAGTATATTTCATCACACTGTTTCGTTACGAATATTTTACATTTAATATTAAAAGTAAAGCAATATATTTATTTTTTAATGTCTGAGCTGAGTCTTATAGATTTTTCTGAGTTAGCAGAATTTGCAGGTTATCAGCTTCTTAGTAAAATAGTAATTTAATAATATTAATCTATAACCACCGAAAGGGTTATGGGTTGTAACTATGGACGTCGATTATTAGAGAGAGCTTTAAGGGAAGTTTAAATGGTTACTATGAAAAATGAATTGTATTTTTATTTCTTTCATAAAATTTCTTAAATTTCGACATTTCTAAATTCTACTTTTTCAACCCTCACATTTCTAAATTTTGCAGCAAATTTCTAAATCTCTAATTTTATGAAGACACTCCCAAGTTCTCAAGTTACCCCATTTACACATTCCAAATTTAAAAATTCTCCTTTTTCAATCCCCACGTTCCTAAATTCTACAACTCTCAAATTTCTAAATCCCCAATTTTCAAAATTCCAATTTCAAATTTCCCGAGCAGCAAATATTCGAATTAATACAATCTCCCGTACACACCTTTTCTTTGATTTTAAATCGTCCGATCAGTATTATTATTAATAGCATTCTCGCAGGATGCTCTCTTTACGATTCACGTGTCCTCGCGACTGTACCGGTGGAGGCCATTGATCAGCTTTGTCTCGCCGAATATACATCGAGTTACCCTTGTCCCGTCCTTTTCTATCCCGTTCATCTCTTGTGCTTTATCTCGTAGCCCGCGTGCCCTCTCGCTGCTGTACTCCTTCGTTTTTTTCTCGAGGTACGTGCTCATCCCCGATCGGATCGGCCGTGAGATTAGCGAGCCAGTCGAGAGAGGCGGTTCGTTTTGTGTCCGGACAGCGAGAACAGGGTGAAAAAGGGGTATGATTTCGCGTGGTTTTCATGCCCTCCTGCGAACACTATTTCTCTTTTTTTTATTTCGATATGGACCCACGGAACACGCTGCGATTCAATACAATCGCGGCCATGAGAGACGGATGCTGTGGATATCACACCGATACCTTTTATTTGCTTCAGGAAAATAACTTTATGACACAACCGATAGAATACCTGTAAGCGTTGATTAATGCTCGATTGTCACCGAAAAATAGATATAAAGTGTTAGTTATGGTACTTTAATTCATTGAGGAAGAGAAGAGCTTTTTATTTTTAGGCAGGTGTATGGGGATGAATGAGGAGACATAGAATCAAAGTTTTTTCAGTAGTATTTGGATGTAGAAATTTTTGGTATTATTTTAAATTAGATATACCGTGAAATTATCTGCAATGTCATATGACATAATATGCAGAATTGATTTGAAAAATTTTTGTATATCGACATCTCATGTGAAGGAGATAAATAGCTTTTACTAGGAGGTTTACTATTATTATAGGAAGCTTATCATTTTTTTGTTGTTTTTTAGTGTGGGATATAATGTGTTAAAATTTAGAAATCATTCAATAATGACAATGAAGGTAATAGTTGCAATATGTACAGGTTTAACTTTCATTTTATATTTTATTTGATGAAAGTGAAAAGAAAAATAGTTATAACAAAAATGATCTAAATTCATTGATAAAAATTTCTCTTTAAATATGTTTGTAGTTACAAAATGTTGTAACAGAAATAGCTATGAGCTGATCATATCAGTTGATGAAGGGACATAAAAATTCATTAAAATCTTACTAAAGCACCGCAACAACAAACAAGCATTCCCGTAATCAGCCCTCAGCAATCCTTTAAAAACGCTTGAAAACAAGTATCCTCCTTAACCTACAAAAGGTTTAAAGACAACAGCCAACAGTTTCCGTCCATAAAACCACACTTCGAAACATCGGCAAATACATTTAGCAATTTTACTTCTCTTAAAAAAGCACTCGAAAGAACTTCATCCTTAAAGAATTCGAGTTTACTCGAACAAAGGACTTTGAAAGGGGAGATCCAGTTTCCACGAGGGAAATTTGGTCAACAGTTTTTCCTGCTAACGTTTCTGTTGATCTACAAGGGCAAAGATCCTCAAAGTAAAGCAACGAGGGGAGGATGAATCGAGGATTCGTCGGCCTACGATTAGGAAACTTTGTTCGAGACTTTGCGAAGTTTCGTCGCGGGTTGGGCCATGGTGTCACGTGGAAACTGTAAACATCGCTGAATGCGTAAGCAAAATACTGGCGTAGATCGATGAAAACGATCTAGGTTGGTTTTTGTAGGCCATCAGGGTTATTTCGTAGAGTAGAGCATTCGAGTCAGCTGCGACCTTCGACATTTCGTTGACTCGCTCGAACCTGCCACCTCGATCGATATCCTTGTTCTATTTCGACTTTCGCGTATTTTCAGTGGGATTTCACAGTACCTGTTAGGCTCGAGCCTTTCGAACCTATATAACCCCATTTTTTTTCTCGTGGTTAATTTATATCTTCTCATTGAAATTAGCTAGTCATAAAAATTTTATCTTGGAGATTTTAGCTGGAAATATTTAGTGTGATATTGTCTAATCTACGATTTTGTGTACCTTATTAGCTCCTCGATGCATGATCTGTTTTGAAAGAGGCAACTTCCACAACTTTCAAAAATTTTAATGAAATAAATCTGTATGTGCAGAATTTATTTTATGAAAGATTGTGTAACTTTGTTAATATTCAAGATAGTGTCAAATTAAAACACAACATTATAGATATAGGAGGAAAGTATTTAAACTGTGAGTTTATAATCCTTTCATTGACTAATTTATCAAAATAAGAAATGAGAGGGTAAGACATTTTATATTGCTGAAAAAGAGCACCTTTCGAAGGATTGAATTTTTTCATAAAGGGAAACTCAAATTTTGTTAACAAACCTGGATTTGTTAAAAGTAATACAAAATAGTGCTTATGGTATATGAAATTGGAGCTTAAAGTTTTATAAAGGTAACCGTGTACACTTTCTGTAATGCCCTTAATACAAAATGGCTGTAAAGGATGTATATTAAAACAATAACTTTTAATATAAGTCTATTGCGTAAAATATAGTTTTATGACATAAAAGTATCACAAAATAGAACTTGTGGTATATCAAATTAAAGCTTAGGATTTAATAAAAATGACTGTGTATATGTACCTTTCATTGAAATCTTCAATACAAAATGGCGGCGAGTTGCAGCGAGGAATGAATGTTAAAGCATTGAGTTTTAATATATTAAGCTATGGTATAAGTCTAACATAATTTGATGACATAAAAGTATCACAAAATAGAGCTTATGATATATAAAATTAAAGCTTAGGACTTAATAAAAGTAGCTGTATATATGCACCTTTCGTATTTGTTCTTAAAATAAAATGGTGGTTGTAGCAAGCTATAGGTATTACAGTATTGACTTTAAATATGTTAAGCAACAGTATAAGTCTAGCATAATTTTATGACATAAAAGTATCACAAAATAGAACTTATGATATACAAAATTAAAGCTTAGGATTCAATAAAAATAGCTGTATATATGCACCTTTCGTATTCGTTCTTAAAACAAAATGGTGGCTAGTTGCATCAAACGATAAATACAAAAGTAACGTTAAGTTGTAAACAGTTCGAAACAATTTCATGACATAAAAGTATAATGAAATATCACTTATGGCACATCAATTTAAAGCTCGAGGCTTAACGAAAATGCCTGTATATATGCACCTTTCGTTCCTAATACAAAATGGTTGATAATTACAGAAAATGATCTCAAAACAAATAAAACATAATTTATTGAAATAAATCTGTTGAAGCACTCACATTAATTCCTAACTTGAGACTCGTTTAAAATTACCATATAAATTGTTTCGATAATATTCTTAATGTAAATTAACTAATTGTCGACGAATAACTATTGATTACCGTATATGCATTACCTTATTGCACATTAAATGCTTTGGCATGGTTTGACGTTACAAAAGCACCACAAAATCAAGTTTATTCAATATCAACTTAAAATTTAATGTTTATATAAACTGACTACATAAATGACTATTTTGCCAGTACTCTTCATGTAAAAATAGTTAATAATCAATTTCGGAACATATCGAATCTGGCTTGACGAAAAATACCATAAATTAATATTTACTTATTTTATATCATTGCAAGGATAAAATTTAGTAAATTTGATCATGTATAGCTTTGACTGACATTTTTTAATGTGCTTAAATTTAATAACAAAATTATTCTTGTTATTAGCATGTCATGTACAATGAGATGGTTTTATTAGCTTATATTAAAATTATTGACTCTCTGCACTTTATAGGAGTGCAGAGGGTTAATTTTAATGTTTAATTTTAAAGTTTTATAGAAAATTAAACCTCAAAATTAACCCTCTGTACTGCTTAACCCTCTGACTTTCTCGTCATAAAATTTCTCTTGGTTTTCATAAATAATTCAGATACATAGATGTGTATTATCATTTATTTAGTACTTGCAATAAAAGGAAAATGTACTTGTCTCATATCCCACCCTGTTGCAATACATTTCACTGAGAACCCCTTTCTTGATCTATTTCCTAAATTAAGGAGTAGGTAAAAAAAATTGAGGACAAAGGATTAATAAAAATGTAACTATCTTATCTCTATGTAACTATCTATCGTATACTTGTGTAACTATCTTCTCGCACATTTCAAGTTTCAGATACAATTACTACCACAAACGTACTATTAATATATCATACAATTACCATTTTATCTCAAATGTATGTCAACGTATTTTATAATAATCTATTTATACTATAAGTTTGATATTATGAAATTGACCATATAACACGCAACACAGTGGTAAAAACAGAAATCTTTTATGTCCCTGTCTATTTATGAGATACCACGGTATCGTTAGTTGCCCCGAACAGAGTTTTGATTAATGGAAACTCCCTGGTTCCGTGGGACTTAACAATGAGAGCGTAGGCGAGTGAAATTAATTCTGTGTGTTATTAGCACTTTGACCCTTTGTAACTTTGTGCTCTTCTCACCCCGTGTTACCTGACGTTGATAACAGGCTATCGATGTATTATCGTGCCGGAGATTGGACGTTTATGATACGTAATAATTGAGCCTATGAATTCCGAAACACCGAAGCCTACTTTTTCATACCTTGTTACGAGGTATTTTGTAGGTATAGATTATTAACGATATTTATCTATATTTTTTGGGTACATATTAAGTTTTGTAATATTTAGTAGGTTTATATTTAGTTTTGGAAATTTGGAAAAATTGAGGAGTTTGGAGATTTTGGGGCTTTTGAGGAGTTTGCAATTTGGGGATTTGGGGAATTTGGTGGTTTGAAGGTTTGGGGATTTGGGGATTTTGGTATTTGGTGATTTCTGGAATTAGGAATTTGGGAATTAAAGAATTTGAGAGTTTGAGGGTTTAGGGATTTAAGGATTTAGGGATTTAGGGATTTAGGGATTTAAAGATAAGGAACTTTAGAATTTATGGCTTTTTAGGAATTTAGAAATTTTCAAACCCAGGAATTTAGAAATTTAGAAAGTTGGGAACTTAGGAAGGTGGGAATTTAGGAAGATGGGAATTTAGGAAGGTGGGAATTTAGAAAGGTGGGAATTTAACAAGGTGGGAATTTAGGAAGATGGGAATTTAGGAAGATGGAAGTTTAGGAAGATGGGAATTTAGGAAGATGAAAATTTAGAAAGTTGGGAACTTAGGAAGGTGGGAATTTAGGAAGATGGGAATTTAGGAAGTTGGGAACTTAGGAAGGTGGGAATTTAGGAAGATGGGAATTTAGGAAGGTGGGAATTTAGAAAGGTGGGAATTTAGGAAGATGGGAATTTAGGAAGGTGGGAATTTAGAAAGGTGGGAATTTAGGAAGATGGGAATTTAGGAAGATGGGAATTTAGAAAGTTAGAAATCTAGAAATCTAGAAATCTAGAAATCTAGAAATGTAGAAATCTAGAAATGTAGAAATCTAGAAATCTAGAAATCTAGAAATCTAGAAATCTAGAAATCTAGAAATCTAGAAATCTAGAAATCTAGAAATCTAGAAATCTAGAAATCTAGAAATCTAGAAATCTAGAAATCTAGAAACCTAGAAATCTAGAAATCTAGAAATCTAGAAATCCAAAAATCTAAAAACCTAGAAACTTAGTTAAAACTAGAAACTAAGAAATTTAGAAACGTAGCCATCTTAAGACTTGCGCATTTAAAAAGTTCCCAATTAAAAAATTAAAAAATTTCAAACAGAAATTTGCAAATATAAAAAAGTTGAAATTCCAAAATCATAAACTTGAACTTAACAATCTGCAAACATGGAAATTAAACAGTTTGCAAACTTTGACCGTATATACACGAGTCCAGTGACCCAATAATTATATTGGTCACTCGAATATGAAATAGATAGCAGTACATGACCTAATCACGAGTTTGTATCTTGAATTTGTTGATATTTTAACTCCTAGTTCGGAAACTTAGCAGCGTCCGCCTCTCCTTCAAATTTATCGTCGAAATGATTCAGAACGAAGTTAGCAGAATCAACAACGTTTCAAGTTGGTTGCGTTTAAATCAATGGCAAACTTAATTCGAAGTTTAGTTTTATTCCTTGGTCCAAACACGACTCTATTCATGTTTTTGCGGTTTTATTTAATGATGATAAATAAGTATAAGATATGCTTTCGTTTTTCTTTATAAAGTTGATATCATTTTGTTATTTATTTATTGTTTATGATTTTTGTTATGTATTTATTGTTTATGATTTTTGTTATATATGTGACATTTATGATTTGAATTTAGAGATTTGGGAATTCAGAGATTTGTCGATTTGAGGATTCGAGAATTTACAGATTATTTATTTACTATTTTTGGTTTATGTTATTTATGTGTTATTTACGATTTGTATTATTTATTTAGTATTTTTAATTTGTGCTATTTATGTATTATTTGTGATTTGTATTATTTATTTAGTATTGTTGATTTTTGTTATTTGAGTGTTATGTATGATTTGTATTATTTATTTAGTATTTCTGATTTTTGTTATTCAAGTTTTATTTATGATTTGTATTATTTATTTAGTATTTTTGATTTTTGTTATTCAAGTGTTATATATGATTTGTATTATTTATTTAGTATTTTTGATTTTTGTTATTCAAGTGTTATGTATGATTTGTATTATTTATTTAGCATTTTTTATTTTTGTTATTCAATTGTTACTTATGATTTGTATTATTTATTTAGTATTTTTGATTTTTGTTATTCAGGTGTTACTTATGATTTCTATTATTTATTTAGTATTTTCGATTTTTGTTATTCGAGTGTTATGTATGATTTATATTATTTATTTAGTATTTTTGATTTTTGTTATTCAATTGTTACTTATGATTTGTATTATTTATTTAGTATTTTTGATTTTTGTTATTCAAGTGTTATATATGATTTGTGTTATTTATTTAATATCTATGACTTTTGTTATTCAAGTGTTATGTATGATTTGTATTATTTATTTAGTATTTTTGATTTTTGTTATTCAAGTGTTATTTATGATTTCTATTATTTATTTAATATCTATGACTTTTGTTGTCCGTTTATTATTTATGATTTCATGATACGATTTCCTTAAATTCTTCGAAAAATCAAATCATTTCTGATGCAACTTACGTAACAGTTTCTTCGAACAACATTAAAGGGTATACTACATAAAACTGATTGTTATATAAATACTACAATATCTGCAAATTTCTCGGAATCATTAAAATAATTGATACTTTCTTTTCGAAGTATTTACTATTAATATATAATCGATCGTTCGCAGACGAAATGGATAAGGCATTATCCCTTTATAATTTAATAATAAATAACGATTAAAAGTAATGACTCTTACTTTTCATTGCCCTCTTAATTATAGATAACTTCGACCATTGCATTATATATGAGTCGATAATAATCAAAGCTTTATTAATTAGTTTTCAGTCAACAACAGGTCATATCGAAAATTCCATTAATAAGCGTCCGGTAATTAAGAAGTTAAATTAATTATAATATAAGTTATGTCTGTGAAAATATCGCTGAAATTTTGTTATTATTCTTCCGTCTCTGAGAGTAGAAAATGAAATTTTCAAATTTAGGAATTTGCAAATAGACAAATTTAGAAATTTTATAGTTTCTTCAGATTGGGAATTTAGGGATGTAGAAATTTGGAAATTTGGGGATTTAAAAATTTGAGGATTTGGGATCTTAGGAAATGGAGACTTGTCGATTAGTGGATTTGAGAATTTAGAGATTTGGGAATTTTAGAATTTTAAATTTTGAGCATTTGTTAATTTGGGAATTTCAGAATTTAGAAATTTGTCAATTTGGGGATTTGAGAGTTTAGGGATTTGAGAATTTGGGGATTTGCCAAGATAGGGATTCGAGAATTTGGGGTTTTGAGGATTTAGAGATTTTTCAATTTAGGGATTTGAGAATTTGGAGATTTAAGAATTTGGAGAATTGAGAATTTGGAGATTTGAGAATTTAGAGATTTGTTAATTTGGGGATTTGAGAATTTAGAGATTTATGGATTTGAGAATTTAGAGATTTGTCAATTTAGGGATATGAGAATTTGGAGACTTAGGAATATAGAGATTTGTCAATTTGAAAATTTGAGAATTTGGAGACTTAGGAATTTAGAAGTTTGTTACTTTGGTGATTTGAGAATTTGGAGACTTAGGAATTTGGAGACTTGGGAATTTGGAGACTTGAGAATTTGGGAACTTGGGAATTTGTAAATTCAAGGATTTTGACGACTTAAAAATTTGCAAATTTGTAAATTTAAAAAGTTACGAATATGCATCTTAAGAATTTAGGAATTTGCGAATTCGGAAATGTAGAGATTGGGAGACTTAGAGATTTAGGAGTTTTGGAATTCGACGACTTCGAGACATAGAAATTTTATGATTTAGAAGCTTAAAAATTTGGTTACATTGGAATTCCAAAAGGACCATGTCTCTTTAAAGATTTACCGTTTTGTGCAATTTGAAGATTTAGAAATTTACGGATTTGGAAACTTAGGAATTTGGAAATGTGGGATCTTGGAGATTTGGAAATACAAGAAATTTGATATGTGGATTTGAGGATCAAGATTTGAAGAGTTTGGACATGTGTGCAGTCTGATTTAGGGATTTGGCTATCAAGATTTGCAGATCTAGAGATTTAGAAAGGGATTTGGAAACTTGTGAATTTGGAGATTTGAAAGTTCAGAATTTTCGGGATTTAAGGATTTGGAGTATTGACGATTTGTAGATTTAGGATCTCAGAAATCTGGAGGTTTTATATTTAAGAATTCAAAGGTGACACATATTTGAAAATTTAACTACCTCAAAATTTTGAAAATTTCTGAATTAAATTTGAAGACTATTTTTCAATTTAAGAAATAAACAATTTCCAAATTTGTAATTTTAAAAATTTTACGAGTTCCAAAATTCAGGCTTCAGTATTTTTAAATTTAGTAAATAAGCAATTTCCAAATTTGTAATTTTTTTAATTTTACAAGTAGAGAAATTCAGATTTCAATATTTTTCAATTTAGTAAATAAACAATTTCCAAATTTGTAATTTTTTTAATTTTACAAATACCAAAATTCAGACGTCAATACTTTTCAATTTAGCAAATAAATAATCCCCAAATTTGTAATTTTTTAAATTTTACAATTTACGAACTCAGACTCTCAAAACTGAAAAATTTCCCATATTTCCTGTTCCAAAATCGAAAATAAATACTAAAAACTTCTGTGCCATCTTTAATGAAAAGACGTTGCACTCAAGAGGCACATATACGGCTGCATCACTGAAAGATTTAGAAATATCGAACAAACCTGTATGCGAACACAATTGAAAATTGGCTCAAAATTCACTTGAAAAGCAACAAATCCGATCTAAACTTTGTGAAATGCATCACAAGAGGGTATATTAAATACTCGCACGAGTGCAAGGAGAACATGGGCCAGTGTGCATAGGTGAATAGGAAAGGATGAGGTGGGTGGTATACTCCGATGCATTTTAAATGAGTCTAAAAGCGATTCGGCCGCTCGCGCGCACGTTTCGTATATATCGATTACCGAAATGCGCGATTCGAGAAGCGCGCCAACAAGATTCTATTCGTTATTTTCCTTCTCTGTCTTCTTTTTTTTCTAATACAATCCTTTCTAAATAAATATACACGATATTGTAGTTATTTAAGTAACAATATAATACAAGATAAGAAAATTGATGGCTTTTTAGGAATTTACAAATTTACAAATTTATAAACCTACGAATTTACAAATTTAGAAAGTTGGGAATTTAGGGAGGTGGGAATTTAGGAAGATGGGAAGTTAGGAAGGTGGGAATTTAGGAAGGTGGCTTTTTTAATAATTACTTTACGTTAATTTAAGACACGAGTGCAAGATTTATTTGAATATTTATCAATTTAAATAACTTCTATCAATTATATATCTAATTTCGTTCAATAACTTCAGTGTTTAAATTTAACAGCTTTATTGTACGAATGAAAGTTTGAGCATTTTTAATGCTACCGTAAGTGAATCAAGATGGCCGCCCTACGAACTAACCTAAAATCTTCCAACACTCTTGATATTGAAGTTAAGTAGTTTGTTACTTTATTGTAAATGTAAGAATTTTAACTGATAAAATAATAATAAATCATTCATAAATAAATTTTAAGTAAATCTTTCTTTAATGCTATCATAATTTATGTGGAGGTTTTATGCAGTGTATTATAGAGTCTGAAGTATTCGCATGTTAACTATACTTGCTTAAAATTATTTATTTATTGCGTATTCATTTATTTATTATTGTATTCGTATAATATATTAATTTATTTATTAAGATACATAACGTATTCATGAATTTATAAATATGTTTGCAATTGCAGTACTTTTTTGTTCATTTAGTTATACAATAACATTTAACCTATAGACAACATACATATACATTTAATTTAAAGGAGGATGCTACTAAAAATTATTATTATTATTGGAGCACAGTTTCTTTTTTATAGTTTCTCATCTTTTTTCTTTTTCATGTATATTTTCATCATTGACTGATGAAAATGGAAGTGTCATTTCAAAAACTTGTCCTTTATATAATTTTTTCTTATATTTTCTTTATACGATGCTTATTATATTACAGACTATAATAAATATCATACTTTTAGTTTTTCCTATACAAAATGTGTATCTAACCTAATTCCGTACTAAAATTTCGTACATAACCTAACGTAGTAATAAATGTACATAACCTAACGTAGTAATAAATGTACATAACCCAACGTAGTAATAAATTAATATAGTAAAAAATGTAACCTAAAAGTAACAGTACTTCCATATAAAATATTAAACTACCAAATCACCCGATAACAACAAAAAAACCAATGAAACCAGAGAAACACGTTATAGAATCGTTAAGACGTTCACGAATCCTCGCAAGTTATCACTTTATCACGTTCATTGTTTTTGGCATGAAGACACGACGAATTTGCAATTCACCACCCCCATAATTCTGACCACCGGTCATTCGGCTAACCCGTTTCCCATTCCGATGTCCGGCCAATGTCCATGCAACCCCCATCCACTATTCTCTACTCATGCTATGTCTGTAAGCACTTTCTATCTTTGCTGTGTGAACCACGTGTTTTGGCAGTCATTTTCGGTTTACATTATCAAATGGAAATAACGATTTCCATGCGATGTGTGTTAAGGTGTTTATTCTGTGGGAATTTTATTTTATTCGCATAGAGATACAATTTTTTTGTTATTTTTGTTTTTATGAATTTTTTTATTATTTTTGTTTTTATTCATTTTTGGTATATTTGTTTTTATTAATTTTTTGTTACTTTTGTTTTTATTATTTTTCTGTTTGGAAGAATAGTGTTTGGATTTTTTATAGAATTGTTCATTTGGGGAATTTAGGAACATGGATTGGGAAATTTGGAGATTTATTATTGGAAGTGTGGTAATTTTGACATTAAGAAGTTTGGACATTTGGAAGTATGAAAAATATGGATGTTTTGGGATTTGGAAGTTTTGAAATTTGGGATTTGAAGGTTTGGACGTTTTGAGATTTGAGTGCTTAAATTTAGGGATTATTTAGGGATTTGGAAAGTTTGGAATTATGGAATGTAGGGATTTGAGAAAGTTGGAATTATGAACTTTGGAAATTTAGAATTTGAGGATTTGGAAATTTTAGGATTGGGAAAATTAGAAGTTTGGTATTTGAGGGTTTAGAAATTAAGAAATTTATGATTTAAGCAATTGAAATTTTGGAATGTGGAAAATTTTTAATTAAGGGATTTGGAAATTTGGAAACGTTGAAGTTTGGATATTATGGGATTTGAAAATTTGGAAATTAGAAAATTTGGATTTGGGCATTTGGAAATTTAGATATATTGGAAATAGGGAAATTTGCAATTTGGAAATGTGAGAATTTGAGAATTTGGGAATTTGAAAGTTTGAGAATTTGAGAATTTGAAAATTTGAGAATTTGAGAATTTGAGAGTTTGAGAATTTGAAAGTTTGAGAATTGGAGAATTTTAGAATTTGGAAATTTGAGAATTTTAGAATTTAAAAATTTAAAAATTTAAGAATGTAAGAATTAAAAATTTAAGAATTTGAGAATTTGTAAATTTGGGACTTAGTGATCTGAAAATTCAAATTTATTAAATTCCAGAATTTTGGAATCTGAAATTTGAACAATTAAAAATTAAAAAATTGGAGATTTGTAAAACTAAAAGTTTGAAGTTCAAAAATTAGAAAGTTAGAAATCTAAAAATCTCAGGAGTTGAACTAAAATTTCAGCTCTTTAAAATTTAAAGAAATTTTGAATTTTTCTATGAAAACCATCTTTCTTCCAATTTTTTCATCTCTCAACACTTCCATATACACCGTTTAAATGTACTAAAATCAGCAGTGAAATACATTAAAACAACTATCAATTATTATTTAACATTTTTTTCAACTTAAAACAAATAGCTTTTTCTTCAGAAAAATTTGTAGTAATCCGCAGTCATGAACGTCCCAGTGTATCAGTTTATTCCGATAAAGTCTAGCTATCAAAGCTTAATAAGCTTTACCACTTCATGAGCTATTATACCAGCAATTATTTATTTATCTTCACAATGTAGTTTTGATTCAAGTGTTTATTGAATGTCCGTAAGTTTAATTAGATTTACGCAACAACGTGGTGGGAAGATACAACTATCGTTAAATTCCCTGTTGCAGCAGTCGTGTAACTATCGATCATGTCTAACTCGTAAAACTGAATTCCACATGATTGTTCATAATTTGAAAACGCTGCCCTGTTATTTTCACGCGAAACAATATTCTGCTGCGCCAGTAGCGATCGCGCTCTTCCCGCTCGATCGATACCTAAATTTATTATGCCCCACTTGCCACCGTGGAGCCGTGCTATGTTACCGCTGTTACCTGTTTTGACTTTCTGCCATTCAACATTTTACCGTAATCAAACGTTTGGCTTCCCATGATATTCAATCCATCAATTGTTTATGAATTATCTACGATAGAACGAACCGAACTTTTGCGTTTGCTATCCGAGAATTTTGGAAATTCATTTTGAAAAGTTCGGGTTAAAATTATTTTCTGTGCAAATTGTATTTGTAGCTTTGTATTTGTTTATTGGTGAGATATTACGGTGGACGAAAGTGCAGAATTTTATGGCTAATTTTGGAAAGTGATAATTTTTTAATTTCTGGGTTTTTGAAGACCCAATTTATAAATTTGTGAATACAAAAATTTCTTAATTTGGAAATTGTAAAAATTACAAATTTTTGTGGTAGCACATTTTACGTTTTGGAGGCACAATTTTTAGATTATCAAATTTCTATATTTTTAAATTTTCACATGTTCAAATTTCCACATATTTGAATTTCATTTTCGCGTTTTTAAATTTGTATATTTTTAAATTTGCACGTTATCAAATTTCTACGATTCTAAATTTCCGCGATTCCAAATTTCCATGTTTTCAAATTTCTACATTCTCTAATTTCCGTGTTACCAAAGTTTCAAGTTGTCAAATTCTAATTTTTCTTAGTTTTTAGATTTTCAAATTTGCGCGTTACGAAATTTCCGACTTTCCGAATTTGCACTTTGCTAAATTTCCACTTTTTGCACTTTGCTAAATTTCCAAATTTTTAAATTCCCAAGTTATTAAATTTCTCTACTCCCAAATTTCGAATTTCGAAGTTTTTATATTTCCAAATTTTTACATTACAAAATTCCGAAATTGTCGAATTTCTGTACCTTCAAATTTCACAATTTCCAAATCTGTAAATTTGCACATTTTCAAATATGCCAATTCTCATATCACTATCTATCCCTAATATCTCCAAACTAAATTAACTATCTTTCACAAATTCACGTGATATCTCCAAAACAGTTCGTCCTACGAATAAAAGTTATTAAACTTTTTCTATAGAAAATTTGCTAAAGTACAAATTCAGTCATCACCATTATCGTCGTAAAATTGATAAATAACGAGATATTTGTGAGAATACCTTCATATCTTCCTTCAGTCTATATTTAAGAACGTTCACATTGATACCGAGTTCTGTCATATTGTTTACAACAATAAATTGAAAGTCTACTAAAAAATATTACTGAGAAACTATGTCGTACGTTGTCTATTCTTTTTTAAACTAACAAGTTTCTAAATACTATCAATTTGAAACGGTATTCATTCTAATTTGCCTACTTCCCTTCATAAGTGTTCACATAAGTTCCTACGCAGCGTACACTTAACGAGACTTCAATCGCTCGTTGAAATTCCTATCATTCGCAGTAGATAAGGTTCGAATGTCAGACAGTATTTACGTAAAATGCGGCAGATTTCTATAAATCAACAATTTTTTATTAAATAGTATTCTTTCTGTATATACATATATGTAAGACAGAACCACTGTATTTGTTTAATAAAAATACAGTGTAATTTTCCTACTCCCACAATGTTAAAAAATTTGAATTTTTTTAATAATGAGTAACAATTTACTAAATTTACTATTTTATGAAACATACATTTATTAATTATATAAATTATTGAAAATTTTTCTTGTCTTCACAATTTTCTGTCAAAACCTAAAATCTTTCTCAAAATGTTACAAATTAAATTGCTGTTAAAATAAGCCTGTCAACGAAAAGTACTAATTTTTTATTTTCCTAGTAGCGTTATCTGAAAATTAATTCCCTTCAAAAAAAAAACATAAAGCAATAGGAAGTTATTGAATGGCCAAAAGAAAAAATGATATACGGCATTGGTTTGTGCTACTTATGCAAAGTAGCAAGTGGACCATTTGCATAATGTAGAAAGTAGGCTATTTAAACAAGATAGCAAATAAAATATTTACACTAGTTAGTAAATGTGTGCTACCATGCATCGCCATTTTCTCAGCGGCAGTCACCGTGTTAAGAACCTTACCAAGAAATGACGGTCACGTGTCCAAGAAGTTGGACAATTTAAGCCGAGGATAAGTAAGCAGGGAGAAGAAGAAAACGCGCAACAGTTAGCTTTTCCACGAACATTTAAGAATTCTTAGGCCACATCAAAGGCGGCTGATATCTCTTGAGTACCTACTCTTTTCTTGCAAGGGAAGACAATGCGATTAACAGAGGGGATATGAAGCAAATGGCGATTTAACGCGATGATCTCTGCTTCGTTGATTCAGGAATAAAATGTGGATAAGGATGTAGCGCATAATTTTATTAGTCAAGTTTATTCATGCTTGAACAATATAATCTAACGTTGAGATTTATTTTGATCTGCAAGGCTGGAAACATAACCTAACTTATTCGGATTAAGGTTTATTACGAATGCGATTTTTATTGCGCACTTTTGACTTAAATTAACTTAATCTTAATGTGACTGTACGTAATTGAGGTGTAGCGTGAGTTACAGTTTTTATTGTTTATTTTAAACTTTCTTTAAATTAATTTAAATTTTAACTGTACCTGAACGTTTACTGCGATTGCGGTTTTTATTGTATAATTTAAACTTAATTTATTACTGACTAATATTAACGTAACTTATTGTATTCCAAGATTGTAGTGTTTGCAATTTTTAATGCACACTCAAATTTTTATTTAATTTAACTTCTTAAGCTAACTTATTTTAATTCGAGTTCGTTGTGCTTTCGACTTTTATTGTAGACTTCAAACCTTATTTACATTCAATTAAACTTAATATGTACAATGTCTAAACTTCATGTAGATGTACTGTGACTGAGGTGGATATTATGAATTTAGATCTAACTTAACATAACTTAACTTAATCAAGGTTTATTGTGGCTGCAATTTTTATTGTATCCTTCAAACTTTGTTTAAATTAACTTAACCTTAATGTAACTGAACCTAATTGAGCTGCATTGTGACTGAAGCAGTTATTATGGACTTAGACTTAACCTAATATAACTTAATTTAATCAAGGTTTATTGTAATTGCAATTTTTATTGTACATTTCAAACTTTGTTTAAATTAACTTAACTTTAATCTAACTAAACCTAATTGAATTGTATTTTGACTGAAGTAGTTATTATTAACTTAGACCTAACCTAACATAACTTAATTTAATCAAGGTTTATTATAATTGAAATTTTTATTGTACACTTCAAACTTTGTGTAAACTGACTTAATCTTAATTTAATTTAATGAAGTGTATTATTGAAATACGTACAGTAAATTTGCGTCTAACTCAACGTAACTTAACCTACTGAATGTTTACTGTGGCTGTGATAATACTGTGAAGCTCAAGCCTTATTTAACCCAATCTAACCTCAACTGAATTGAACCTAATTCGAGTGTACCATTACTGCAGTGGTTACTGTGATTTTGGAACACAACTTATCTAACTCAACCGAATCAAAGTTTATTGTTACTGTAATAGTGAACTTTAAACCTAATTTAACCTAACCTGACTGTACGTAACAAAAGTAAATCGTGATAGTATTAATTATTCTAAACTTCAACCTTAACCCAACCTTAAGTCAAGTATATTGTGAAGTAATTATTGCAAACTTAAATTTAGCTTAACATAACCTAACCAAGATTTGTTAAAACTGTAATAATTGTGAACTTCAGACCTTATTTAACCTAACAAAACTTTAACCGAATGAAACCTAATCGTGGTTGTATGAAGTGGTAGTGAAGTTATCTTAAACTTTGGATATAATGTAACCTAATCTAATTTAGCCTAACCAGAGTGTACTATCACCGTGATAGTATTCGCGAACTTCAAACTTAATTTAACAAAACTTAACAAAATCGTGGTAATGTTAATTATTCTAAATGTCAACCTCAACCTAACCTATTCTAATCAAGATTGACTGCAAGGTAGTTGAACTTCAAATCCATCACAATTGTCCTTAATAGAGTATCAACCTTTTACTTCATCCATACATACAAATTAAGTGTATAAATCAAAACTTTTCTCTGAAACTGCAAATAAAAAATTTTATTTCATATTTTAGACTTATTTCTTCCTGTAGAGTCACCTTCTGCCCCACGATTTACGGTTCATCCGCAATATTCAGTACAGGCGATAAACTACGAAGATGTCTTCTTGTTGGACAGACTATAAACGCGTCGGTGTTTGAAATAAGTTGAAGGAGAGCGTTCGTCGGTTCTGAACGTCGCTGCGAGAGAGAAATAACGTGGGTGGCTATAAAAATCGTATTTTGGCGGGAGCCACACGTTTGTAGGTTGTATTTTCCCTTTCTATGACCCAATGCAGCTTTATCGGGTCAGTTGCATTTGCATTGCGATGCGCACGGCGTTCCCGTTTCACAACTCCCTCACGTATTTTCTCTCCTTCTCTCTCGCGTGTCCCGGCATCCTTGCTTTCCACTCGTTTCTCCCATTTTCGTTTGTCGTCTTTTTTTCCCATTTACATGTCAGTTTTCTCTTTCCCGGCCACGCTCCTGGCGTCCAACGTTTGGTTAGATCTGAACTGGGCAACACGTGCCCTTTGACCTCCATGCTTCACGCGTTGGACACCGAGTGCAGTTACGCGAGAAACCATTAACACTTTCCTTCATTCATTTTTTAACAATCTCTGCTTTTTGTGCTGGTTAAGTATTCCTATATGGCTTCGAGCATTTAACATGTGAATGAAAACCGGGAATATGGAACAATATTCAGTTTTAAAGCAATGATGTGCATACAATTTTTTTATGAAGTCTGTCGAGTGTCAAGACTGTACTAGTGATGTGATTTCTTTTTTTTTAGGAAAATGAGGAGATTGTAGCAAAGGGGTGTGTGTGTTTTATGTATGAGAAGTAGTGTTATTTTAGAATTGTCGAATTTTCCAATTTTCATCGATATTTTTGACTATTCATCCATAATTTCATGTAACAAGAACATTTTATCAGAACCTAAATGGTGATTTTTGAATCGATAAGTGTTTCGTCACTATTCCGATGTCAGTTCATCTTGTTCTCCTAACATGTCAATGAACGAATCTAAAAAGTCCTAAAGGATTAATGGTGGTTGGAAATTTCTGTTCTCATAGCTTACAGACCTCCATCACTAAAAGCCACCATCGCATTATCTGATAAACGCGGCCGAATGCTTTATTAGATTCCCCCATTACGAACCCATCGACCCGTTCCGATTGGCAAGTACCAAAAAAGTTAATCAGTCTTGCAGTCACAGAAATGTTTTAGCATGAACGGTGCGAAACAAAGCACGTTGCAGCCTATCGTTTTATACGAGTTCCGCAGCGCGTACACACTTCGCAAACAGGTTTCTCCGTTGAACGCGAAAAATAATTCAACGGTCTGAGCTTATATCGGGATCAGTGGTGATTTAAGAACCGCGGGTTTAGCAATCAGAGCGCAAAAGCGAACGCGCCGTCTAGCCAGCAGCCAAGCTCCGTCGAAGGAGCGGCAGCGGTCCGTTGTAAACAGCCCTGATGGATGGATTGTTTTCGCGCCTTTGGAGAGGTCCGGAATTGTTGACTCGCCACCTCGTCGATTCGAGGCTCGTCGGAAAAACAACGAGTGTTCGCCAATCACGTGGCTGTGTAACATAGTTGCGTAACGAACGCTCGTTGAAAAGGGCATCGAAGCGGAGCCTACGGTGCCAGCATTGTTTCGAGGCCTTTTCGGTCTGCCCGGTTGGTAACCCTGTCTGCGTGCAAGGCCAATAATGCCGCGTACTCTGCCGCGGTGGCGTCGCTGTTGCCGTTTATCTCGCGAAACTCCATTACCGACGTTTTCTCTGAATTCCGCGCTAAGCAGACGCCGAGAGCACCGCGAGCTTGACGCAATGAAATTTGAACGCGCTGTGCGACGCCATCTTCTGTCCTCCTCGCACCGCCATTTGCCGTCCTACTCTCGCCGCCATCTTCTGTCCTTCTCGCGCCGCCATTTTGTCTATCTCGTTCGCTCGTGGGTCCTCGATCCTCTCTCCGTCCCTTGCAACAGTTCCACCGTTATAAACTCTCCGTCCTTGTTCCCGTCTGTCCCGTTCTCGTTTCGGGATGAGAAGCGGGGATGGGCGCACAACGTGTCGGCGCAGGGGCGTGGTGTGAAGGGGCGAGAGGGCAGAAAACGTGGCAACGCTACACCATCGTGCCAACAGCAATAGCACCGTTGTATCGGCAACGCAGCAGTGACTCAGCACCGGGTAGCAGCACTGTGGTTGCTGATGGGTGCTGGTGTGCCGCGCTCTCCGGCCACGTGAGATATAAGACAACGTCAATGTAGACCTTTTTTTCAACTCGGTTTTGTAACTCGATTCTGTATGAATACCTGACTAGGCCGTCGTTCGCCCGTGGTGTCACTGCGACGCTGCGAATACGCTGACGGCCGTCCTGTTTGCCCAACTGAAAGTCCACGAACGCAACGCGAAAACAACGCGTAGGCAGATTTCAAAACGGGTTAGAAATTACCGACCGATTCGACCCGGATGAGCCGTTCGGCACAATACTGGACTCACTCGCTAAATTTATGTACACGCTGAAACGTACTAGGGGAGATTCATGTACTACGCTCCGAATCTAGTTCTCGTTTCTGACATTGATTGCCTGTATTTTATGCGAATAAATGAACGAGTATTTTGGCTGCATCCTAGGGTCATTTTTGCTCCTATATTATTACAGACCACCCATATTCACTGTGGACGTTAATATTTAAAGCGAAAAATTATTTTTTATACTTCTTAGATTATGATTGCGATGTACTTCACAACTATTGTGATGTACTGAGTATATCATCTTTATAAGGTGTTAATAGGTTTGCAATTTACTTTGTGCATTATGCTTATTATGTAATATCGATCCACTTGTTCAGCATGGGTTTTCCTTTTATTTATATAAGATATGCAAAAATGAGGTAAATAAGAAAATAACATTGTTAACGCTAAATATTATTTGATAAGAATTGGTAGCAGCGTGCTAATGCATAGGTCAGGAAAATGTTAATCAATTCATTTGTAATATTTGCAAACATTTTGCAATATAAGCCTTCTAACGTAACATTTAAACGACTTGCTACCATCATTAATCATTTATACTTAAAAATTTAGTAAACAAGGAGCTAGTCAGTATTGAACCAGAATTCCTCATCCGTTACAAGTTACAACTTCCTTTCACTAATTAACAAATGTATATAATATAAAATAACAAATTATATAACATATAATAAAATTATACAATATATAATTACAAAGTTATATAATATAAAAATTAATAAATTTATTTAATATAAAAATTACATTCACAGAATTTATATGATATACAAGTTACAGCAACAAATTTATATAATATGCACATTACTTTAAAAAATTTATATAATACATAAATTACAACAGTAAGTGCGTATAATAATTGCATGAACAAATTTATATAATACGAAAAGCAACAACAAATTACGTTTACAATAAATTTTCTTCCTCAAGTTTCATTTATACCACAAGTCATTGTTTTCCAACCTGACTTTCTCGCAAACTAGCCTAAATTACAGTAAAAAGATTCGCCTGTATTTACCGCTCTCTACCATTTTAGAATATAAAGGCATTCGACGCAGTTCATGAGAATTCCCGTTCTGTGCATATAAAAACCTAAATCTAACAGTATAATAATTCTAACCCTGCCAGTGGTTGCGCCCATAAAGTGGTATGAGTCGTAGATCCGTTATGCACTTTAAAATAAAATAGATATACTTCTCTAGGCACGTAAATACTATCGAAAACACACTAAAAGAAGAACTGTATCCAACGTAAACAATTTATGACACGAAAAATGAACTTATAGGTAATTCTCTAATATGGGTGACCGACACTAGCAAAGTGACTGTAATGATTTATTTGGTTATGTGTATTCTCAAGAACGTTTTATACAATGAGATTAATGGAGAGCGTTAAATGTACTAGTCCGTATATCAGTGTCAAAACATTAAACAACACGGTATATTTCCCCTATTTTTAGAACTTCAGAATAGGATCACGGGAGAACGGAGCGTACGTGCCAAGTTGCACGGGTGTCATATCAACAGCCGATAAAGCAGAGACTCGAGAAGGTGTATTACGTCAGGATGTCCGTTTTAGCCGGTGGTTTTGTTATATCGTTCCCGGTGTTTAGAAGTTTATACGAGCAAACCCCGGGAACTTGTTGTCTGCATCGATGACGAAACCAAGGTACACGAGTAGAGAACTCTGGACTGAGGTCTGACTTGGTGGGAGCGGTCGAAGGCCGGCGTTTTGTAACAACGAACATACCGGGCTCCACGGAACGCCTACGACGAAATTTTGACGTTGCATACACTTTGATTAAGTTGCCCGGTTTGTTTTCAAATTGTCACGATATTTATGTCGATGTAATTGATGACATGCGAACGAAACTGGAAGATATTTTATTTGCAATCGTAATGTTTAGGTACAGTTCGAGGAAAGAGTTTGGTAGGATAAGTTATGAGGAGTTGGAGTATGGGGTGATATAACGCGAGATGATATCAATATGTGGCGATATAATGCGTGGTATTATAAGTATGTGGTGATACACCACGTGGCTATACAATATGTAAGAATACTACTGCGTGGAGATACAATATGTGGCGATATAACGCGAGATGATATCGATATGTGGCGATATAATGCGTGGTATTATAAGTATGTGGTGATACACCACGTGGCTATACAATATGTAAGAATACTACTGCGTGGAGATACAATATGTGGCGATATAACGCGAGATGATATCGATATGTGGCGATATAATGCGTGGTATTATCAATACGTGGTGATACACTACGTGGCAATACAATATGTAAGAATACTACTGCGTGGAGATACAATATGTGGCGATATAACGCGAGATGATATCGATATGTGGCGATATAACGCGAGATGGTATTGATATGTGGCGATATAATGCGTGGTATTATCAATACGTGGTGTTACACAGCGTGGCGATATAATATGTAGTGATACTACTATGTGGAGATGCTATGTGGCGATATAACATATAGCAATATCAACGCGTGACGATGTTAATGTAGAAGTACAAAATATGGCAATACAACGCATAATAATATCAACGCATAGAGGTATAATGCGTGGTGATATAACGCATAGTGACGCTAACTTACGGCAATATAACGCGAGATAGTACGATATAGACAATACTAATGCTTGGAGGTATAACATGTGGCGATATTGACGCGTGGTGATGCAATATATGACAATAGTCACGCGTGGAAACACAACACATGGCAATATAACACGTGGCGATAATAACGTGTGGTGATACTATATATGTTAACGTGTAGAGTTACAGCACATACTAACATATTGTGATGCAATATATGACAATACTGACGTGTGTAGATACAGCACATGGCGATACAACGCGCAGTAACATCAGTATGGCGATATAATGTGATACTAATGTTCTGACGATACAAAACGCAATAATACTGAAGGTATTACTAATTCGAAGAACTAAATGTAACAATACTGATAGAACTATAAAATATAGCGATATTAACGCATAGTGATAGAAATATGTTGCAACAACATATGGCAATATAATTCACGATTCAGTATGTGGCAGTATAACGCGTTGGTGATATAACACGTGGGCAATAGGTAGTTATGCAACGTGTACTTACACAACAACTAGTTATACAACCTCTAATAATATAACGATGCAACGTGACTATATGTAACCTCAATAATATGTATATTAATATATGTATAAATAGTAATATATTTTATAACACAAAACAGTAACACAAAAGAATAATTTCAAGTCTATAGAAATAAATAAACAATATAATAAAATATTCTAAATTTGTATCACACTTTCGTAACCATCTTAAGCAATTTCTATGATTCATATTTACCGCCTTTTTTCTTCGCGCGCATATTAAAGTTACAATGCTACTTTTTCGCAATATCCGCGCATAATCAGCCTTTCGTGAGAAGATAATCGTAAAAGAGATTTATGTACCATAAGTTTCCTTCTGCATCAGAGCTTCAATACTTAATAGATTTAGGTTATGCTAAACATGGCGGACGCGTATGTAGTTTCTATTCCCGTTCATTAAACTCTTATTTGAATTTCATCACGGCAACTCGGAATAAGAACGTATTGTTTATTGCATAAATAAAATGTTAGAAATGTAACAATTTCGCGTTGTTTCGAATTCTCTGGCTTCTAGAAATCGATGTAAGCTGACGCTAAATATAATTACGGTTCGCGCATTAAATTTTCAGTTTCGAGCTTCCACCGGGTGCTTTTAATACCAGACTCCAGTCCGACCTTACTATTTCTGTGCCTCGAAAGTGTGCCCGCTTCGAAAACATCTCTTCTCGAGTATTTTGCAATTTCATTCGACATTTTTTGAATCGAAAACCTAACCTATCTGTTCGAGAATTAGACGGATGAACCGCCATTTAATAATTGCCGATTTCGAGCGCAAACAAAACTCTGTTATTACTGCGAACAGGGTAAAACGTAAAGAGAAATAAAGCACCGATGAAAATTGGGGGAAGGGAGAGGTACAGTAGCGTAATAAAATGGGACAAAGCGAGACGGACAAACAGACGGAGTTCGTGGTGCGCTTGCGTTCAGAGAAAAGAGAAAGGGAGACGATTCTCGCGTGAAATTCGTATGTTCTGTCTCTAGCGGTCCGCGAGAGAAAGAGAGATCTATATTGCAAACAAAATCGTGGCACTTGCGAGAAAAGCCGGGAATAGAAGGTAGCTGCAGTATCGGCGATACGTCAGGATGTCGAAGAGGGAACCAATCGTTTCTGGACGGAATTGGGATCATAGCCACGCGCATATGCATCCGCGAAGGGAACTGGTTACCGACCGCGATTCGGTGAACGCGGAAAGTTTCCCAAAGAGGACCGTCTGCCGTAAGGCGGCTGTCCGAAACGTACAGTCAACAAGTTCTCCTAGGAAATATTCGAGGGACTTGTGATGTTCGAGGGGCTTCCTAGAAAGAGACTATGGACTCGATTTTTGGAGATTCCTGGAAATAGGATGATTTTTGAACTATGAAATTTTGGAACTGGGATAATTTTGGATTAGGAAATTTAGTTGGATGGCGGTATACAAATTAGAGGATATAGAGAAACGGATGGGAGTTTGAGAATATAGGGAACTGAAGGTGTAGGAACTTGAGGATTTTGAAATTTAGGAATTTAGGAAGTGGAGGTCTTGGAAATCGATAACTTTGACATTTGACAATTTAGGGAATTGAGGTTATAGGATTTTGAGAATTTTGAGATTTGGGAATGTAGGTATTTGGAGGATTAAAATTTTGGGAATCTAGGGAATTTTGAATATAGAAATTGGATGACTTTGATATTTGAGAATCTATGGAGTTGGATATCTAGGATTTTGGGGATATAGGGATTTATAGATTTATGGATTTATGGATTAAGGTATTTATGGATCTAGGGATTTATGGAACTAGAGATTTATGGAACTAGGGGTTTATGGAATTAGGGATTTATGGAACTAGAGATTTCTGGAACTAAGGATTTATGGAACTAGAGATTTATGGAACTAGGGGTTTATGAAATTAGGGATTTATGGAACTAGGGATTTATGGAACTAGAGATTTATGGATCTAGGGATTTATGGAACTAGAGATTTATGGATCTAGGGATTTATGGAACTAGAGATTTATGGAACTAGGGATTTATGGAACTAGGGATTTATGGAACTAGAGATTTATGGATCTAGGGATTTATGGAACTAGAGATTTATGGATCTAGGGATTTATGGAACTAGAGATTTATGGATCTAGGGATTTATGGAACTAGGGATTATAGAACTAGTGATTTATGGAACTAGGGATTTGTGGAACTAGAGATTTATGGAACTAGAGATTTATGGAACTAGAGATTTACGAAATTAGGGATTTATGGATCTAGGGATTTATGGATCTAGAGATTTGTGGAACTAGGGAATTATGGAACTAAGGATTTAGGGATCTAGGTATTTAAGGATCTAGGGATTTAGGGATTTATGGATAAAGATCTGAAATAGTAGGTATTCAGATTGTTTGGGTTTTGGGAATCTATAAATTCAGAAATCTAGAGATTTCATACTCCAAAAATTTGGGAATTCAGAAAGTTACTAAACTATAAATTTGAAAACCTTATAATTTGAGTACTTTGGACTTTGGGAATGTACTAGTTTTGAAATCTAGGGATTAAGTCAAACTTAAAAATCTAGGGATTCAAAGGTACGAAAATTAAACATTTATGTATTTTCAACTAAGAAATTCGAAGGATTTGATTAATTCCGATTACAAATTCAAATATTCAATGTATTCAAACACGAACAGAATATTATATAAATTTTGAATAATTAAGTTACTCAAATAATTTACATAATTTCGAATACATATTAGCAGAATTAGAGTCCAAACTTTGAATAGTTGAGTTATTGTACGGTCGTCCCTGAATCGATTCCCCTTTTATTGTAAGATGAAGCAATTTCCAATATTCTGAAGTTAATAACCTTATTTCTTTATGAGACAACTTCCGAAGAGAGGAGTAAGAGAAGTATATACTGGTATATAAAGCCCAAGGAAGTGTTTTCATGATCTTTTCTACAATTTCATTTCCGCTCTCCGGTATAACGGAAGCTTTCTTTCTCTTTTTGAGTACTTTCTATTTTTCGATCGATATGACGATGAAACATTGACTTTATCTTATCTGTTCGATTCAAAATTGAAATTGCTATAATAATTATCGGGTATGGAACAATAAATATCTAATCGGTGCAATTAATTTAAAAATAGGGGATGCAAGTATTCTGAGAATTATGTTGTCATCAAAGATTAATAGAAACAAGTTTGTATATTTGTGTTTGTTGTGATCATTAATTATAATGGATATTGTTAGAAGAAGTATTTGTTATATTTTACTATGTATCGTATTAAAAAATGAATATAGGAAATTATCGTCCTTACGTAAAATAAATAAATTCATTTTATAATATTTTATTTTACAACAAATAAAGTAATAAACAGTATTTTGGTTTATAATAAGTTTATTCAGTATTAATAATTGTATTAATGCAAGATGGCGGCTACTACAGATCCGAGTAACTCGCCAACATGGCGTCATTTTGAATAATGGCGGGAAACCATTTCCGAACATAACCTAACGCTACATCGATAAATAATTAATTTACCGTATATTAGTCTTTCAAATTTGAAAATTTAAACTACCAATCATACTAAAACACCTTTAATACATAACTAATCACAATTTTTGATAAATAAATACTCAATAAAGTTTATAATTTGAAATAAAAAAAATTTTGAGCAGGTCAAATAATCGTTTTGATAATTTTAGTGTTAATGTACAAAATTATATGCATAAATAAACCCTTCAGAAATACTATTTTTTAATAACATTTCCATAAATATAAATTTCCACTTGCAAATTTTAAGGTAATTTAAAAGTAGAAATTTAAAGAGTTTAAACGCGGTATTGTAGGTTTTGTTCGCACAGATATTCGATAAATCGATAAAGTCATAGGAATTCACTTTCGATATCTAGCAGCTGTACATCAGTTTCCTAGACTTTTGGTCTCGAACTTTTCACGGTTTATTCTTCACGTTGTTCCACTGATCCCGTTTTAGTTTTGTGCTTTTTTACCAGGGCCTCGTTATTTATAGCGAGGCGTCCGCCTCGTGTTCACAAGCGTCGCGAAACTGTGTTCCCTAACACGGTTTCGAGTAGTATTTTTGCAGGGTGAAAGTATCAGAGGGAAGAAAGCGACAAGGATATCCTTTAGCTGACGTGACACGCGGAAACTTGCCCAACTTAATACACACACGCTCCTTTTCCGTTTGTTCTTTTATTTTCTTTCATTTCCTTATACCTAGTTCAGACCTACATATTTTTATTCGCGAACACGGAAACAATCGCTTGAATACTGCTTTTGCAAACATTTGCTTGGGAACTTTTCAACAGTCAAAATGTTTGGTTTCAAGTTTTACCAAAATGTGCTTTGAAATGTTATATTTTGTCAAGATCAAGAACTTGGATGTTAGCTGATGTTTTTGTGTTTATTTTCATTTTTAAGGAAAATGTGCACTTAACGGAAAATATGTATGATTTTTTTTTGTTTAATATTAAAAATGGTATATTTTGAAAATTGAGCAAATGATCAATATATGGAAATTGTATTTGAATTGTAGTATTAACATAGATAAGAACTGAAAGAAGGATTGATACGTAACCTAGTCAAAATTACCCATTTTGTAGCACTATTCTAATATGAACTTTTGTTTGATGAAATTGTACTAATGTGCTGAAATTAATTTATACCTAGTACTAGTTCGGATCTAATTTATATTTAACAGGAAGTTAATTTAAATAATAAATTATAAAGTTAATTTATATTAAGTTAGATTTAATTTGAAGTTAGCTAACATTTAATTCACACTTAACCTAAATGTAATCTACACATAACCTAACTGTGTTAGATTAGTATTAAGCTACAATTACTTTAACTTGATTCAGACATTAACCCTTTCCTAATTTAACATAGTTTGGTTAAGTTTATTAGTAACATAGTTTGGTAAAATTTATAAGTAAATTAAGTATACCAGTAATATAGTTTGGTTACTAATCTTTTAGTAATATTTCAGTACTAACCTAAATTTACTTAATTTATATTTAATCTAAAGTTAACCTATATTTACCTAAGTTACATCATGGCAATAAGAAACTAATACTAAGTTAGAGTTAATCTAGACTTGATTTACATTTAATAATAAGGTTACTCCATAACCTAATCCGACTACATCATTATTCCTTCAATAATATCCTAGTATTAACCCAGATCTAATTTACACTTCACTGAAGCTTAAAACTTGCACCTGACGTTATTTAACTAAATTAAGTTACTGTAAGTTAATTTAATTATTTATTTTTAAGAACTGTTTCAAAATTTGAAATAACCTTAAATAAATCTCTTTGATATAATTCAACATTAAATTTAACCTAACCTGAGTATTATTAGAATGGTATTTAACCTAACCTAGCCTAACCAAATTAGGTCTCACAGTGCTATTGTAATAGTAGTGGAAATCTAATTTATACTCCACCCAAAATTAACTTGTATCTAATTGGAGTTACATCAAAGTAATAATTTATATTATATTTTACTTTGGCATAACCGAATTTAGGAAATTTGATTTATAATAATATTAACTAACTGATTAATATTACATCTTACTTATATTTTATGTTTACTACATCACTTATTTTTCATATTAACCCCTAACCTATAATTTCTCGTACTGTAGCGTCAGTCAAAGCCAACTAATCCATTGCAATATTAAAACAAATAAAAAAGCTTGAAATGTTAGATATATTTTGAATTCGATCTTTAATTATACAAACTTGAATTCAAAACTTAATCCTAGAAGAACAATTTATTTATTTATATTGTCGTGTGACAAGTGTGACATGCCATAAGCCAACGTTAATATCAGTCAATTCCTAACCTCAAATCTTAAACCTCACTTAACCTAATAAACATCATTTCCCTAATATTAATATGCATCCAACTTACATCTAACTCAGCTAATTTAAATAAATCGAACCTAAAAATATAATAAATTATTACATTATCTAGACTTAATTTAGTTTTAGCTTGAACCCTATTTTACGTTATCAAAGCTACGTAGATACTAAATATTGATTTCGTAAACACGCGTTCTTTCTGAGGCATCGTTAAAGAAAAAATGTTGGTTCACGTCTTGAATATGTAACATCATGGATTCACGTTCTATCAGATTATTTGCAAATAAGTCGTCCGTCGGGCGCTTTGAATTGCATGAGCTAAAGGGAAGAAGCTTCTTTTCCATGCGCAGATTCCAGATAATCCCTCGTTACAAGATTGTTAATTATCGGTATGAAATACAAATCTGCGTTTCGACATGAAAAAACTCGACGCCCCCTTTGTTCCTATCCGAATAACGTTCATTAGTTGAAAATATGTATATTGGAATTTTTGCTTTATTCATTTGATATTAATTTGATTATACTTGAATATACGCTTTGATAATATTTATCGATGCTGTCTTTATCGATACATGTCGAGAATATTTCCCAAGTCCATTAAAATGTTGTTTATAAAAATATTTTCGATTCGGGTTGCAAAATTGTGATTAATGAAAGTATCCGAATAATACAAATTTTCATTATGTTTGATGTGAATTGAGTTAATTTATACTTTTCTGTAAAATGGCAAAATATAGTAAATTGAGTAAATTGAATAAATTTATATTTTTCTGCAAAATGGCAAAATTTAATAAATTGAGTAAATTGAATAAATTTATATTTTTCTGCAAAATGGCAAAATTTAATAAATTGAGCAAATTGAGTACATTTACACTTTTGTGTAAAATATCAAAATTTAATAAATTGAGTAGATTGAGTTAATTTATACTTTTCTGCAAAGTGTCAAAATTTAATAAATTAAGTAGATTGAATAAACATACATTTTTCTGCAAAATGTCAAAATTTAATGAATTTAGCAAATTGAGTTAATTAATACTTTTCTGCAAAATGATAAAATCTAATAAATTAAGTAGATTGAATTAATATATATTTTTCTGCAAAATGTAAAAATTTAATAAATTGAATAAATTCATACTTTGCATAAAATATGCAAACTGTGTAAATTTCTTAAATTTAATAAATTAAGTAAATTTTCATTCTTTTGTAAAATGTGTAAATTGAATTTTGGTAATTTAAACAAATTTAATTTCCCAATAAAAACTGAGTAAACATAAAAAATTTCAAAAATTGTGTAAATAAAATAAATTAAAATGTACAAATTTAATAAACTTACCAAATCGAATAAACGTATACCTTCATGCATATCCTGTAAACGTAATAAATCGTAAGTTTACACTCTCGCGTAGAACACGCAAATTCATTAAATTCACTTTTGTGTAAAATGTACAAATTGCACGTTTTACGTAATGTATGCAAACATAATAAATCCAGTATACGGAGTAAAATTTTGTGCGAAGAATACAAATTGAGTAAAATTAATAAAGTGAGACAAATTATAGTTTTGTATAAAATATGCAAATTGAGTAAATTTGTGTGCGAGATACTTTATACCATCAGTAGCGTTTATTGGAAACGAAAGGACAGCTGTGCCGAACACATGTGGGCCTCTGAACATTGAACATCAGGCCCCGCTCGCCTTGTCGACATGGCTATAGCGTGGATGGCACGACACTATAGCTGTTTCCGGCATACTCGTCCTTCGTTCAGTTTAGAACGGCTGCTTGGTGCTTTGAGGAAGCAGCAGGCTCAATAATTTTCTACATACGAATATGTCGACATCCCTTTGAATCTTTAGTGATTTGACCTTGGGTGCTACTAGCTCTCAAATTTTTTGTAATTTGTATCGATTTTTGTATGATTTTGTAGATTTATATAGTGGTTAAGGTAAAGGTTCTTTTGATGATTATGGTGGATCTTGTGTTAATGAAAATTTGAATTTGAAGGTTGGAGAGTTTCAGAATTTCAATATGGCGAATTTGAGAGACTTGTCAATTTGGGATTTGAGAATTTAGCGATTTGTGAATTTCGGGATTTGAGAATTTGGAGTTTTAGGGATATGGGGATTTAAGGATTTGGAGATTGGGGAATCTGGGGATTTGAGAATTTGAATTTGGAGAATTTGAGAAATTATTCAATTTGGGGTTTGAGAATTTAGAGATTTATCAATTTGGGAATTTGAGAATTTGCAGATTTGTCAATTTGGGGATTTGAGAATTTAGAGTTATATGGATTTGGAGATTTGAGGATCTGAAGTCTTGGGAACCTGGGGATTTGAGAATGTGAGAATGCGAGAATTTGAAAATGTGAGAATTTGAGAATGTGAGAATTTGAGAATGTGAGAATTTGAGGGTGTGAGAATTTGAGAGTGTGAGAATTTGAAAATGTGAGAATTTGAGAATGTTGGAATTTGAGAATGTGAGAACTTGAAAATGTGAGAATTTGAGAATGTTGGAATTTGAGAATGTGAGAATTTAAAAATGTGAGAATTTGAGAATGTTGGAATTTGAGAATGTGAGAATTTGAAAATGTGAGAATTTGAGAATGTTGGAATTTGAGAATGTGAGAATTTGAAAATGTTGGTATTTGAGAATTTGAGAAGTTAAAAATTTGAGAATCTGAAAATCTGAGAATCTGAAAATCTGAAAACTTGAAAACTTGAAAACTTGAAAGTTTGTAAACTTGGAAATTTGAAAATTAATATCTGCGAGTTTGAGAAATAAAGAATTACAAATTCCTTGAACTTTCAAGTTTCCAAATTTGATCTCAACTATTAAAAAATATGTAAATTTCGACATTTAAGAAGTTCTTAATTTGCTATTTCATATACGTACCTTATCACACGAAGGTTGTCATTTTTGATACGGTACACCTGTTAGTAAAAATTGATCCGTTAATTGCAATTTACAATCAAATGTTTTACTTGTAATCATCAATCGTCAATTACATTAAATATTACCCAACACTGGCTCAAGTGTATGTTCCTTCAGCCGGCTGTTTCTCGCAGCTGCTCGACGTTTGTTGCTCGTCTCGATGCTCCCTCGAACATTCCTCTACAGAATGTTTCAAAAATTCTGCTCCAAAATTTCAAATTAAAGTTTCAGAAGTTTAAAAACTTAATTCGAAAATTGGAGATCTGAGAATTTTTAAATTTAAAAATTTACGACTTTCAAAATTTTAGAACAAGATTATAAGTTCACCCTAAAATTTATATATTATTTTATATATTAATAAAATTTTCTCGTTATAAAATTTTAGATTCAGCCTAAAATTTCTTTGTAATTGTCCGCTTTTATATTATTGAATCTTATCATACTTCTAACGTATCTGTCATTTAATATACAAGTGTCAAACCATGAGTTTGTGTGTGAGCTATGCATGACGCACTCGCGACGCACTCGCAGTTCTAATATTGTAAGTTTCTTTCACATTTTTGGTACGCGCGAATTTTCAATTTAGGCGTAGGTAATAATTTCCGTACGGGTGTCCCACGAGTTGACATATGAGCTATGACGCACTCGTGACGCACTCACTGTTCAAATATTAAAAATTTTTTTCCTGTTTTTGGTACGCGTGTATTTTTAATTTAGGAGTATTAATTTACGTACGGATGTCAGCCCACGAGTTGGCGTATGAGCTATGACGCACTCGTGACGCACCCACAGTTCAAATTTCATGAATTTTTCTCTTGTTTTTGGTACGCGTGTATTTCCAATTTAGGAGTATAAATTTACGTACAAATGTCAACCCACGAGTTAGCGCAAAAAAAGAAGCTCCCGTGAAGACTTTCGTTACATTTCAGCAAATAAGAATAATAATGATAATAATTCCATCACGCAATTCGCACTAGCTCGCTCTCGAGACGTTCGCCTGTCATTGTTTTTGGCCTAATTGGTGCGCGACAGCTCGAGCCAATACCGCCAAAAATACGTGTGGCGTCCATTTTCTATTCTGACTAATTGGAGTAGTTCTTCTAAACACCCGAGACTCTTCACGCGCCAACTCGTGGGTTGACATCGGTACGTAAAGTTTGCGTATACGAGGCTAACTATCGCATAGGGTGTCATATGACTGGTGCAATCGGATAGAGAGTTGTAAGCCGTGTGAAGGTCAGTGTGAAGGTTTTTGATCTGAAGCCTATCTTTCAAAACATTTGTAATTTGAGAGCGTTGAAACTATGATCGGCTCGAACAGTTAATATTTTGATGAAGGAAGAAAAAGACTGTAGTCAAGAGTGATCGTGAATGAAGAATAGTTATTTTTCAAAGAGTTTTCGAACTTAATTTCAATAACAAATTTGAGCCATCTACAGAGTTATTTTACGTAAAAGTCATTTTTAAATTCTTCGTGGATCTGTAACTTTTACTTACGTAAAGTTTATGTATATGAGAGAAAGTATTTTTCTATTCTGACTGATAGAAGTACTTATAAACACCTGAGACTATTTAGCGCCAGCTCATGGGTTGACATCGGTACAACAGTCTACCAAAACAAAGAAGTATTCACACGTTTAATTAACAGAATAAGAAGATAGCTTGATTATTCATATAAAAATGAAGACGAATGGAAACGAGAATGAGGGAATGGATATATAAGCGAATAAATAAATCAAAGAAAGAAGGAAAAGTTTGCAGGCAAAAAAAAGATATCGCTTCCCTCAATTACATGATTCATACCAAACAATGAATTATTTATATAGCCTTCATACAGCAACGCATAAAATGCATAAAAATTTGATTAATTCAAGTTGTGAGAAAGGATGAAACAATAGCTGTCGCTACGTCCAGTAAATTCCGTCTAATCGTTCCTCGACAATCCTCCTCTAACTAGTGGATGTAATTAAAAGCATAATTCTTAGTTCAAATAAAATATCAAACAATAAAATTGATCGTTACTTTATCTTCTTGCGGGAATGCATAATTATATTAACGCAATTAAGGAGTCCCTCGCGTTCCTCGAGCGAGACGCTTGTATAGGGTGTCTCAAAAATCGTTTCGTAGACAGACGAATAAATTTTATGTGCATATGTAAGGAAAAACAAAAAGAATAATATTTCTCATGTTCCAAACAATTTTTATATACAATTTTTACATTTCACACATTTTATATTCATTCATTTATTTTAAGAAAATTTCTGCTTTATAAATTGTCAAATTTTCCAATATTCCAATTTTGAAATTCGCAAATTCTCAAATTTTTCAGTTTTTCAATTTTCAAATTTTCCAATTTACCAATTTTCCAAGCTTCCAATTTTCCAGTTCTCAAATCCTCAAATTTTTCAATTTTCCAGATCTCAAATCCTCAAATTTTCCAATTTTCCACTTCTCCAATTCGCCAATTCTCCAATTCTCCAATTCTCCAATTTTCCACTTCTCCAATTCTCCAATTCTCCAATTCTCCAATTCTCCAATTCTCCAATTCTCCAATTCACCAATTCACCAATTCACCAATTCACCAATTCACCAATTCACCAATTCACCAATTCACCAATTCACCAATTCACCAATTCACCAATTCACCAATTCACCAATTCACCAATTCATCAATTCACCAATTCACCAATTCACCAATTCACCAATTCACCAATTTACCAATTCACACTAATTTTTCAAAATCTACAAATTTTCATATTTCCAAATCCCAGTATTTGGAAATTACTAAATTTCAAAAAGTTCAAAAACTTCAAAAATTTCACAAATTTCAAGAATTTCAAAGATTTCTAAATTTCTAAAATTTCCTAGTTTTTAATTTTCCAAATTCTCAAGCTACTAAATTTTCAAAACATAGAAATTTGGAAATGATTATGTTTGATAAATATAATAATTCCTAAATTTCTAAATTACTCAGTTTCTAATATTTCTAAATTTTAAACCACTAAATTATTAAATTTCCAAAATATGTAACTGTTCATAATCAGAAAGAATATTGAACTTTTTTGCAAAAATCCTCAATTATTCAATTTTCCGACATTTCTAAATTTATTTCCGTATGAATTGTATTTCTAAATTTATTTCACCTTTCAAATTAACTAAACCCAGCTGTGAAATATATTAAAACAACGTTCAAATATTATTTACAATTTTTTTCAACTTAAAATTATAAGTAGTTATCTGTAAGCGCAGTTTTAGTGGCTAAGGTCTTAAACGTCCCAGTGTACCAAGTATATCAGTCTGATGAAGTGTAATCATTAAAGGCGTGTAAAATACAATCCAAAGAATGGTAGTTAAATTTACAACTGTTTGAGTTACATTACTCTGAATCTAGGAGAGGTTTGTTTATTCATTTTATTCGTCGTTTCAAAGATGAAATTTGCATGTACGCGAATCGCGTTCGCACGCAAAGCAAAGACGAGGACTGTAACAGGGGGTGAAAAGCATGATTGTGGCGATAACCTTTCCTTAAGAATTAAATATTTACCCCAAGGGAAACATATTACACCCTACAATTTACAAAAACGTCGTTTACTTTACATTTCATTATCTGCGTAACGACTAATTAACGTTTTTATAGACAAGATTTATGACAGAAATTAGATTCGTTAACGATACATGTTATTACTTAAGAGGACTATATTATATTGTACTTTATTTATTACATGTTTTATATATTGTATTATAAACTCATTTTAGGATGATATATAGTGTGCACTTTAAGTGTTGTCTAAGTAGTTTTTGTATGTTGAAATTTTTAGTGGGAAAATTTTTTCAATTTACTAATTTCACAATTTTTCAAATTTCCAAACTTTGGACATTCAAGTCTTCAGACTTCTAGATTCTCAAATTTCCAAATTTCCCAATCGAACTTCCCAATTTCCCAATTTCCAAATTTCCAAATTTGCCAATTTCCAAATGTCCAAATTACCCAATTTTCCAATTTTCCAATTTTCCAATTATCCAAATTTCCCAATTTTTCCATTTTCCACTTTACCAATTTACCAATTTCCCAGTTTTCAAATTTCCCAATTTCCCAGTTTCCAAATTTCCCAATTTCCCAATTTTCCAATTTTCCAAATTTCCCAATTTCCCAATTTCTCAATTTCCCAAATTTCCAAATTTCCCAATTTTCCAATTACTCAATTACCCAATTACCCAATTTCCCACTTTCTCAGTTTCCAAATTTTCCAAATTTTTCAAATATCCTAATTTCCAAATTTCTACACTTTCAAATCTCTAAATTCTTAAATTTCTGTACTACTAAATTTCAAAAATCTTCAAACCTCCCTACATCCAAATGTGCATCCGATTGTCTGAGTCTCCAAAATCACAATCGAAACAATCTTAATATCATTACCAATAAAGCACAACAAAAAGTATTATACTAATACACTAATAGAATAATAATATAACATTGATTGTGAGTGGTGGTTTTGCTGTTGTTGCGGTGTTATATATGTCAGTAAGACGAAAACATGTTGAACATATGCGAGTGATGCAATAATTAAAATGTAAAGGACTCACTGTTCGAATGTATGTATTGTGATCAAGAAAGGAACTCGAAAATATCTTGTATAATGCATTTGGTAACCACGGATTGTGATGCGTATGGCATGGCGTTCCAAATAATTTCAACACGGTACAGAGAAGTCCAACCGCATCACACTTTCCTGTTGCGTCATGCATGCCAACGCATAACAGTACAGAGTACGGTCTGCCAACAAGTCACTACATAAGACACAAACGTGCATTCGTTGCACATCGCTTTTTATTCACTTGTATATGTGCATTTGGTTTTAATGGAGGATTGGTGGAGATAAATTTTTCAATTTTTCAATTTTTCAATTTTTCAATTTTTCAATTTTTCAATTTTTCAATTTTTCAATTTTTCAATTTTTCAATTTTTCAATTCTTCAATTTTTCAATTTCTCAATTTTTTAATTTTTCAATATCTCAGTTATTCAAATTTTCAAGTTTTCAAGTTTTCAAGTTTTCAAGTTTTCAAGTTTTCAAGTTTTCTAGTTTTCAATTTTTCAAGTTTTCAAGTTTTCAATTTTTCAAGTTTTCAATTTTTCAGTTTTTCAGTTTTCCAGTTTTTCAATTTCTCAATTTTTTAATTTTTCAATACTTCAATTATTTATTTCTTCAATTCTGCAATTCTGCAATTCGTCAATTCGTCAATTCGTCAATTCGTCAATTCGTCAATTCTTCAATTCTTCAATTCTTCAATTCTTCAATTCTTCAATTCTTCAATTCTTCAATTCTTCAATTCTTCAATTCTTCAATTCTTCAATTCTTCAATTCTTCAATTCTTCAATTCTTCAGTTCTTCAATTCTTCAATTCTGCAATTTGTCGATTCTTCATCTTTTCAACTCATCAGTTTTACAACATCTCAATTTTTCAAGTTTTCAATTTCTCCATTCTTTTAAATTTTGAAATGTTCAAATTCCTAAATACTTGAAATAAGCATCATTTAACTAATTCTATAATAGTGCTTCCGTGATGTACAAACACACTGAAGCAGACAGTAGTAGAAATTATTAGTAGAGAAATAACCTCAAACGAACTCATTTAACATTTTAATTAATAAACTTTGAAATTGCCGTTTGCAAATAACAAAATTATCTACGACTGCAAAGAGTTAAAATTGCAAACTTCCAAAGTATCAAATTCCCAAAAATGCTATCTGAAGCAAAAAATTCCCGAAGCCATTAATCTTTGCCACATTGCACCTCCTTAAACACCTCGGGCCCCGTCAACCTTTACTCATTTCCATAACCACCATATGCCGCAAAATATAGCCTCGATACCCACGACTTCCACACCCGTAACTCGAAATTAAAATCGAATGTTCGACATGAACATTTTCACGGATTCGCAATTGTTCGAACTTTATTTCATTAAGAGTGAACAACACTAGAGATGATACCCATTAACAATAATTTATATAGGCGATAATGTTCGAGTGTTTTCCGCGTAGTATTCATCAGACTGTTACAATTTAAATCACGATAATTACGACAATTATTACGAATCCCAGCGATAAAGCTCTTATTGCTGGCACGCGAAATAAGGTTAATCATTTTCGAGCTTCCAATTCGTTTTAACGATTACTCGTTACATATAATTGGCACTCGTCAGGGTTTGACCGTGTAAACACGAAGAAAAAATGTATGCGCATGTATCTCGAATAGAATCATATCATCGATAGAGTCTATTGTGACGTGTACCTACGTTCGTTATCGTCATTTTATTTCCTCATAATTGCAGACGCGCGTGCACGTCGGTCCCGTAATTAAACCAGGTATTATTTCCTGAACAGCACAAAGTACATGTTCCATAAATTTCTGCATATGCCGGTTAAAGGTGCGAGTTTGTCCCTCCGTAGCGATAATTAATCATGTCCACGGCTGTGTATTTGGCCGCAGTAATTAACTTTTGTCGGGCCACGAACGAAAGTCAGAATCTGGCTACGCTGATTACCAACTTCATTAATTCGATACCCATACAAAATGGTAGCCACGGCCGCGTTACAATTCCGTTACCAGGGGCCGATACAAGCTTTTATTTCAGCTTGCCGCAAGTTAATGGAATTAATTACACGAATGGTAAAATGCGGCCAATCCATAAACAATGATATTACGGTGCCCGTGCCGTGACATAATATCTCATGAACGGATCAATGGCAAATGTATCATGCTCGATTTTTTTTTCGATTAATTACCAACTTGGGATATCATTAACAATGACCAGTTGAGCTCGCCACAGCTTCTTTAGAATGAACGACTCGATGTAGTGATTGATACTTTAGTTATTTGCGTTTCTGCATCTTAAAATTTTCTAATTTCTAGATTTGAAGATTTTTTAATTATTAAATTTTAAAATATACCAAATCAGAGTTTCTTAGAAAATTATCTTTCTTAACAAATTTTTGTAAGAAATTGTCTTAAAAGACATTGCTTCATCATGTAACGTATTATACTGTATTGTTACTCTTAACAATATTCATACTATCCTTTCAAAGAGTTTCGACAAAATCACATCATTAATTGATCAAACCCATCACTGTTTCAAACCTATCATTATCTCAAACCCATCACTATCTCAAACTTATCACTACCTCAAATCCATCGCTTTCAAAAATACGAACATGTTCCTAAGCAAGTAGTAAGAGTCCTGTAACACGTAGCTATGCGTAAAACCTAAAATAAAACAAGTTATCCAAAACAACAACGAATTCGTAGTGTGCGACATAGCAATATAACCTAATCTAAAAAAATTTTTTGAAGAAAAGAACTTTGAAGAATATAATCTACACGCAAGTTATCGCATCGAAATATAGAAATATGTCATACAACGATATTTGAGGCAAACTTGTTACACAGGATTATATAGTGTGGACGCAGTTTTGGGTGATAGAGGCGTATACATATGTATACCGCAAGCATCGTGGAAGAGCTAAAAGAGGAGGAAGAGGGAGGGAGATGAAGAACGTATACGTACACGTAGCGGCCAACAGGGAGAACAATGGAATAAGCAACAGGTACGTGTATGTACACTCTCCTATGTACATATTCACGCATGTGTGTGCGTGTACATGCGCGCAGGACCGTATATATTCGTGTATACATAGTAGGTTCACCCTACGGGGTAGGTATCAAAGCTCAATGCACCTCTTTTTCTCCTTTTCGCCGACTCCTCGACCCTCTTCGCTCCCCCGCTACGTACAATCGCCCACCAACCCCTTTTATCGCTCGACTTTCCTTTCCTCGCGCTCCTCTCGACCCCCTCCCTCTTTGTGAATCGCAAATGCGGTCGGCCACTGGTGGACGTGCATTAAATTGAGCGGAAGCAACGAGCCCAATGCCAAGGTTCTTCCGCGTTTCTCCTGGCTCGCGAGTTTCAAGGAGGAAGAGGAAGAAACGAAAACGCCCCGCCCGAGGGGCACGGAAAAGAGCAACGGTTAGATGAAAGAGGAGAGAAACGGCCAATCTCTTGACCCGTCGACAGCTGACTTTGAACGACGCACGGTTAGCTAGTGGAAAAGGAAAGGAAGGTTTCGTGGATCGAAGTATCGTGAAATGCTGTAAAGATGATAGAACCAAATCGACTCAGGTAGATTACCACACGTTAGATAAGTAAACGTTATACGTATGAGAACCGAGAGTCAAATCGCTATAATAGATACCATGCATTAGACAATTCAATAGTATCAATTTAGACAATAGTAGGTTCGATCCAGAAGAGTTAGGTTACCAAACGGTAAATCGCTATGAATTGGGTTGCTACGCATTAAATAAATACATGTTGAGTTACTGCGCGTTAGATAATTAAACGTTAGATTATCACGCGATAGAAAAGAAAAAGTCAAATTGCCAT